>NC_138733.1:40332008-40337008 GCF_965113295.1 Leuciscus leuciscus
CCGGCGCAGCGTTTCTCCAAGGAACATCTGAAGGAGGCCCTGGCCTTCTCCTCGGACCAACACATGTTCGAGTCGTAGCTGCCGTTCGTTGCAACTAAGATTTCCAGCCTCTCCCATCCCGGGAGACGAATCTGAACTTTCTCGGTAACATCACATTCAGTGAGCCTTTCAAGCTTCCCGCGACACCGGAAGACGCAGCAGAAACAGGACACCATCCTCGCTTCTTGCATCAGCTTCAGCCTGACCAAAAAGAGCACTCGCAAGTATATTGATTCCTATAAAAGCTGTTCCAGGTGTCTAGGACTTAGGTCTGTGGACTAAGTTACCCTCTATCTTCCCTCTATATCTTTCTTTCTTTCTTTCTTTCTTTCTTTCTTCCATGTCATTCATTCCGATCACGTCATGCTATGTTTTATGTTTTTGTTCGGTTAAATGTTTAAATGTTTTATCGTGTGCATTTTACGTACGTTTATATTTGTAGCTTATAATCTCTAGCGTGTGCCATTTTATTAATAAACCCATTTATACTTTTAACTGTCTCTGTGTTTGAAAACCCACTTTTTATAAAGTCAATGAAACAAAAGATCTATAAAGCTACAAGCTCGATATTGACTACCTTGAGTAGTTTTAATTCATAAACTCAGAAAGTTTGATATTCGCGGCCAGAAGATAAAACTTTCGTGGAGTTTAAAAGGGATACCCCTTCTTAACTGTAATGATCAGACAGTACAGAACAAGGTAATCTCGAAAATTGATAAAATAAATGTACATGCGACTTATGAATTATGACCATGCGTTATAAATATTAATATTCCCTATATTCTTGAGCTAATTCACATTTACCCCGAGTCGTTTACGTTACATTTATTATGGTGGAGACATTTCGAGCAGTTTCAAACTTTGTTTGGTGGACAAATTCAGTTTCAGTTGAATGTGTATTATGGCTATTTAATAATTGTACGCGCGTTTTGAAGTGTGAGATAAGTCGCCAAGGCGAACTCACCCAGCTGATCGCGGGCACAAAGCCAGCCCAGCTCTGCTAAAACTGCAGTCCATGACATTACATCTGTCTCTGTAAAGACGAAGCAAAACTCTTTGCAGTTGATACATGTAACATGATTTAAACCGACTAAATGAAGACGAAGGATCTCTTTTAGGACGAAGACGTAAATCTGATAGTTGTCAGTCGTAATAGGCCTTATGATATACAATACGTTAACGATAACTCCTGGTCAGAAATTGGCCTCGCGATCCAATTTCGTAAACCTACGCAAAAATCATAAAAGTGCTATTTTGATTAATGCTTATGGGAGATGAGCAGATGATAAGTCCTGCTCACAGCTGTTCTGATGCCTGGTGTGCTCACAGCTTAAGTAAATAGATGTTCAACGCCTGTTTGCTCACAGTTTCTAGTGATTAAAACACAAAGTTTTAATACCTGTTGTTATGTAAACCGTTTTATATGTATAATATGTAATTGGAGGCCAGTTTTATGAATTAAGAAAACGGATGATAATCCCTGTTCTCCTTCTTTAAACCGTCTCATGTGTATAATATATAATGTGTAAATTGGAGACCAGTTTTATGAATTAAGAAAAGATGATAATCCCTGTTCTTATTCTAAAACCGTCTCAATGTGTAATGCATAATGTGTAATTCCTGTTAGTCACATGTTGTGAAACTCGCGTCAGTCTTCCGCATGCAACAGAAGCGCAAAACACCACGTGATTCCAAAAAAAAAAAATCTGCTGAATTACGCCACTGACCGACACTAGAGGGCAGCCTCTAGGTCTGGGGCAGTTCTCAAATTACGCGCCCCCAACCGACGTCATCCTGCGTGAGCGTCGCCTCCCACTGACGTCAGCCTGCGCGAGCGCAACTACGCCATCTCGTGGCGTTCTAAGATAATACTTGCTTTCAATTTCTTTTTCTCTCTGCATTCATTTTTCTCTCTCAAATACTTAACTGCATTCAAACTTAGCTTATGCTGATATTATTTGGAGTTAGACAATTCCTTTTTCTGTTTTCGACGGTCACACTTTAAGTTAAGTTCGAAAAAAAAAAGGAAAACTTTTCGAATTAAAAACTTAGATTCGATTCACTCAGTTCATTGATAGGTCCGCCTAGGAAGAAGCACGCCACCGTGTGGCGATCTTGGGTCGACTTATCAATATCTGTTTAACCCCCAGTCTGCAATTGAAGTGTCTCCTTGCTCCCCTTTTCGTTTGATTATTTTTTTATGATCCATACGAATAACCTCAGTGTTATTGTAAGGATTATAGGAAGTCATTCTGAATTTCAGTTTTGATTATTTTTAGTATTGATACATCACTGTTATCATTCTAATTTTCTTTCCTTCCTTATTATTATTATTTTGGACCTCTCATTGCATGCTTATTTGAATTTTAATTTAAACAAGTTTGCATTTTTCAAATTGTGTCTATTCAACCAGGTGGACCACTGAGAGGAAACACGGCCCTCACCCTTGTGGCACAAACCCACTGCCGGGGCCTTTTCCTCTGCCTGCGTCTCAAACCTGTGTTGTTTATTCAAATTTTATTTCATTGATAATTATTTTTCTCTTCCCTCTTTCTCCAGTCTCTCCAAGGGGGGGGGGTGGGTTATTCTGATAATTACAACCAATTATCGTAATTTCCTTTTTGTTGTATCATTATTTTAGTAAAGCCTTTGCCTCTGACTCCTGCATACATATTTACTCAATTTGATGAAACCAGAAAGCCTTAATTTACTTTAAGTCTAACATTTTAATCCCTCATTGTGTATCTATTGGCAGGACTCAGTCAGTGCACTGTGGTGATCCGAAAGTCATCCCTGGTGGTTTCCAGTGGGCGGGGATCATCTGTCCGGCGTTACTGACACTGCGCTCTGTCTGGTGTTGGAACCGTCGGAGGGTCTGACCGCGCCCGCTGGTTTCCGCCTGGATGACCTCTATTCACCCCAGGTAAACTAAAATTTGATAGAACCCATCCACTTATTATGAACCACAGAATACTAGCTATTCCTTCGGGGTATTTTAAGTGCTTAGACCCACCTTTCTCTCTCTAAGACACACCTTCTTTCGAGGTCCTGTCCCGATAACCCACGCATCTCCTGGCCCGATCAGGAACTCTCGCAGTGTTAATAAGGCTTAGGCCTCTTTATTTTATTTTATTTTATCTTATTTGATTTATTTTCCTTAAATAACGCTCCCCGTGTTATTGTTTGTGACATTTCATTGCAGACCAATTCACTTCCTTGTGTTGTGTTTCCCTCTGATCTTCCCTACCTTCAACCTTGTCTCTTTCTCCACTCTGTTGTGATTTGGTTCTTTCATTTCACTTAGACACAGAACCTAAGAGAGACCCCAGGAAAAGCTGAATAATAGAGTGACGATCAAAGCGGGCGTCGCTAGACGACCCCCCCAGGCTACCGCCTGTCCAAATTTCTATTGTGGGTTTCATCCATACCCACGAAATTGGCTCAGCTAACTGTCGGCATCAGTTAGCCCCGAAATTCTCATAAACGGCATAGCCCGTATGAGTATAGCTCATTAACCCTAAAACAAACTTGCATTGTGTCTCTTTTTGTGTGTGCTGTGCTTCTCTCACCACAGTAAGCAGAGATGTCGAGCTAACCCAGAAGTACGACCACGAGCAGCTGGCCAAAATCTTCGGAAAATCGCACTCAACCTCGTCACCAAGGCCTGGGCCAGCGAAAGGCTCAGCCTCGATATGGAACAGAAGGCAGCCGCACTACAGCTCCAGGCCACAGAAGCCCGGAAGGACCGAGCCCACACACAGAGTCGGCTAGACCAGCTAATCTTCCTGACCGAGGAAGAGGACGAGACGGACACAACGCTACAACAGGAAGTTGAAAGACTTCAAAAAAGCCCTGGACGATCTTCGTCCGCACACAATTCACTCCGTCTCTGAGCACCGCTCAGAACCAGACAGCAGGTGGCGGCACGACTGTGACGGTGCCCGTCCAAAGCGTCGGACCGACCGCTCAGAAAGATTCTGGAACCAGCATCACCCGCCGTCCAGAACTCCAAGCCCAGACCGTCGAACCTGTAACCACTCTCTCCAGAACACTGGTGAGGCAGAGTCTTCTTACATCACAGATGAAGACAGTGCAGCCACGTCTGACACAGACACAGAAAACGAACACTGACACCTACTGCTTCAAGGTCCTGACTGACCTGCAGTTGAGTAACCAAACCAATGTCTGCGCCACATACAGACAACCCACCCACCCACCCTAACCATTGCAGTGATTACACAGCACAAACGAACTTTACCAACTACACTGCACGCCTCAGAGCCGCTAAACGCTACCTCCGCTGTGTACAAAGAAAGTCATGCGAGCCTCTGATGAACAGACTTTTCCTATGCCACCACTTACCCCTCCACCACCCTCGCAGGCCATCTGAGCTCACTGACGACCAGTGCCTCAGACAGCTGTCTGCCACCACGCACATGTTGCGTTCACAAGACTTCAATACGCATTGTGCACCTGTTGCCATCACAGCGCCACAGCTTGTAAAGCCACAAAGCACAAGGGGGGGCCAGGCGTAACAAGGACGCCACATGTGCCAAAAAGCCATGCATGGGACATCAAAGCATGTGGCATACCAACCTCAGCGAACCAAAAAGACTGTCCTAAACCAACTAAGGACCTCCATCGCTGAAATTTTTCCTCCCTTTCTCTCTCTCTCCCTATCGCCTCTAACAGGATGCAGGCCGCAGTGGTTCGCGAGAAAGCAGCCACACTCACCAGGTCTGGCATCCGGCATCGCACGGAGAGAGCAACCCTGAGTCCTGAACACCAAGGCAGGACTCGCACTCAACACAGTCCCTCCAAGCATGGGCAACCGCCCAGCCTGAACACCTCACCTGTGTCCATACCTGGACCGCAGCTGACGCTGCGCTGTGTACCTCCACAGCAACCGACCACGCCCTGACTCCCGTCTTGGCTTTCACCCTGTACCAGACCCTACCAAA
>NC_138733.1:40372008-40374508 GCF_965113295.1 Leuciscus leuciscus
CGTTTTTGGCAGCAGATTTCGCTTACGGCCATACCACGTTGAGAACGCCCGATCTCGTCTGATCTCGGAAGCTAAGCAGGGTCGGGCCTGGTTAGTACTTGGATGGGAGACCGCCTGGGAATACCAGGTGCTGTAAGCTTTTTAGTTTACTTCACTAATGTTCTAACCTTTTAAATAGCCCGTTTTTGGCAGCAGATTTCGCTTACGGCCATACCACGTTGAGAACGCCCGATCTCGTCTGATCTCGGAAGCTAAGCAGGGTTGGGCCTGGTTAGTACTTGGATGGGAGACCGCCTGGGAATACCAGGTGCTGTAAGCTTTTTAGTTTACTTCACTAATGTTCTAACCTTTTAAATAGCCCGTTTTTGGCAGCAGATTTCGCTTAAGGCCATACCACGTTGAGAACGCCCGATCTCGTCTGATCTCGGAAGCTAAGCAGGGTCGGGCCTGGTTAGTACTTGGATGGGAGACCGCCTGGGAATACCAGGTGCTGTAAGCATTTTTGTTTTTTTAAAAAAAAAAAAAAAAAAAAAAAAAGAGTCCATGAGATTCTTCAAAAAGCCTGAAATATTCTCTGAGTTTCTTCAACATGCCCGGTCTTGGGAGCAGAGTTTCTTCAGAAGGCCTGAAAAATTCGATGAATTTCTTCAAAAAGCCCGTTTTTGGCAGCAGATTTCGCTTACGGCCATACCACGTTGAGAACGCCCGATCTCGTCTGATCTCGGAAGCTAAGCAGGGTCGGGCCTGGTTAGTACTTGGATGGGAGACCGCCTGGGAATACCAGGTGCTGTAAGCTTTTTAGTTTACTTCACTAATGTTCTAACCTTTTAAATAGCCCGTTTTTGGCAACAGATTTTGCTTACGGCCATACCACGTTGAGAACGCCCGATCTCGTCTGATCTCGGAAGCTAAGCAGGGTCGGGCCTGGTTAGTACTTGGATGGGAGACCGCCTGGGAATACCAGGTGCTGTAAGCTTTTTAGTTTACTTCACTAATGTTCTAACCTTTTAAATAGCCCGTTTTTGGCAGCAGATTTCGCTTACGGCCATACCACGTTGAGAACGCCCGATCTCGTCTGATCTCGGAAGCTAAGCAGGGTTGGGCCTGGTTAGTACTTGGATGGGAGACCGCCTGGGAATACCAGGTGCTGTAAGCTTTTTAGTTTACTTCACTAATGTTCTAACCTTTTAAATAGCCCGTTTTTGGCAGCAGATTTCGCTTAAGGCCATACCACGTTGAGAACGCCCGATCTCGTCTGATCTCGGAAGCTAAGCAGGGTCGGGCCTGGTTAGTACTTGGATGGGAGACCGCCTGGGAATACCAGGTGCTGTAAGCATTTTTGTTTTAAAAAAAAAAAAAAAAAAAAAAAAAAAAGAGTCCATGAGATTCTTCAAAAAGCCTGAAATATTCTCTGAGTTTCTTCGACATGCCCGGTCTTGGGAGCAGAGTTTCTTCAGAAGGCCTGAAAAATTCGATGAATTTCTTCAAAAAGCCCGTTTTTGGCAGCAGATTTCGCTTACGGCCATACCACGTTGAGAACGCCCGATCTCGTCTGATCTCGGAAGCTAAGCAGGGTCGGGCCTGGTTAGTACTTGGATGGGAGACCGCCTGGGAATACCAGGTGCTGTAAGCTTTTTAGTTTACTTCACTAATGTTCTAACCTTTTAAATAGCCCGTTTTTGGCAGCAGATTTCGCTTACGGCCATACCACGTTGAGAACGCCCGATCTCGTCTGATCTCGGAAGCTAAGCAGGGTCGGGCCTGGTTAGTACTTGGATGGGAGACCGCCTGGGAATACCAGGTGCTGTAAGCGTTTTAGTTTACTTCACTAATGTTCTAACCTTTTAAATAGCCCGTTTTTGGCAGCAGATTTCGCTTACGGCCATACCACGTTGAGAACGCCCGATCTCGTCTGATCTCGGAAGCTAAGCAGGGTCGGGCCTGGTTAGTACTTGGATGGGAGACCGCCTGGGAATACCAGGTGCTGTAAGCATTTTTGTTTTGTTTTTAAAAAAAAAAAAAAAAAGAAAAAGAGTCCATGAGATTCTTCAAAAAGCCTGAAATATTCTCTGAGTTTCTTCAACATGCCCGGTCTTGGGAGCAGAGTTTCTTCAGAAGGCCTGAAAAATTCGATGAATTTCTTCAAAAAGCCAGTTTTTGGCAGCAGATTTCGCTTACGGCCATACCACGTTGAGAACGCCCGATCTCGTCTGATCTCGGAAGCTAAGCAGGGTCGGGCCTGGTTAGTACTTGGATGGGAGACCGCCTGGGAATACCAGGTGCTGTAAGCATTTTTTTAAAAAAAAAAAAAAAAAAAAGAAAAAAGAGTCCATGAGATTCTTCAAAAAGCCTGAAATATTCTCTGAGTTTCTTCAACATGCCCGGTCTTGGGAGCAGAGTTTCTTCAGAAGGCCTGAAAAATTCGATGAATTTCTTCAAAAAGCCCGTTTTTGGCAGCAGATTTCGCTTACGGCCATACCACGTTGAGAACGCCCGATCT
>NC_138733.1:40382008-40387008 GCF_965113295.1 Leuciscus leuciscus
GATCTCGGAAGCTAAGCAGGGTCGGGCCTGGTTAGTACTTGGATGGGAGACCGCCTGGGAATACCAGGTGCTGTAAGCATTTTTGTTTTGTTTTAAAAAAAAAAAAAAAAAAGAAAAAGAGTCCATGAGATTCTTCAAAAAGCCTGAAATATTCTCTGAGTTTCTTCAACATGCCCGGTCTTGGGAGCAGAGTTTCTTCAGAAGGCCTGAAAAATTCGATGAATTTCTTCAAAAAGCCAGTTTTTGGCAGCAGATTTCGCTTACGGCCATACCACGTTGAGAACGCCCGATCTCGTCTGATCTCGGAAGCTAAGCAGGGTCGGGCCTGGTTAGTACTTGGATGGGAGACCGCCTGGGAATACCAGGTGCTGTAAGCATTTTAAAAAAAAAAAAAAAAAAAAAAAAAAAAAAGAGTCCATGAGATTCTTCAAAAAGCCTGAAATATTCTCTGAGTTTCTTCAACATGCCCGGTCTTGGGAGCAGAGTTTCTTCAGAAGGCCTGAAAAATTCGATGAATTTCTTCAAAAAGCCCGTTTTTGGCAGCAGATTTCGCTTACGGCCATACCACGTTGAGAACGCCCGATCTCGTCTGATCTCGGAAGCTAAGCAGGGTCGGGCCTGGTTAGTACTTGGATGGGAGACCGCCTGGGAATACCAGGTGCTGTAAGCATTTTTGTTTTTTTAAAAAAAAAAAAAAAAAAAAAAAAAGAGTCCATGAGATTCTTCAAAAAGCCTGAAATATTCTCTGAGTTTCTTCAACATGCCCGGTCTTGGGAGCAGAGTTTCTTCAGAAGGCCTGAAAAATTCGATGAATTTCTTCAAAAAGCCCGTTTTTGGCAGCAGATTTCGCTTACGGCCATACCACGTTGAGAACGCCCGATCTCGTCTGATCTCGGAAGCTAAGCAGGGTCGGGCCTGGTTAGTACTTGGATGGGAGACCGCCTGGGAATACCAGGTGCTGTAAGCTTTTTAGTTTACTTCACTAATGTTCTAACCTTTTAAATAGCCCGTTTTTGGCAACAGATTTTGCTTACGGCCATACCACGTTGAGAACGCCCGATCTCGTCTGATCTCGGAAGCTAAGCAGGGTCGGGCCTGGTTAGTACTTGGATGGGAGACCGCCTGGGAATACCAGGTGCTGTAAGCTTTTTAGTTTACTTCACTAATGTTCTAACCTTTTAAATAGCCCGTTTTTGGCAGCAGATTTCGCTTACGGCCATACCACGTTGAGAACGCCCGATCTCGTCTGATCTCGGAAGCTAAGCAGGGTCGGGCCTGGTTAGTACTTGGATGGGAGACCGCCTGGGAATACCAGGTGCTGTAAGCTTTTTAGTTTACTTCACTAATGTTCTAACCTTTTAAATAGCCCGTTTTTGGCAGCAGATTTCGCTTAAGGCCATACCACGTTGAGAACGCCCGATCTCGTCTGATCTCGGAAGCTAAGCAGGGTCGGGCCTGGTTAGTACTTGGATGGGAGACCGCCTGGGAATACCAGGTGCTGTAAGCATTTTTGTTTTAAAAAAAAAAAAAAAAAAAAAAAAAAAAAGAGTCCATGAGATTCTTCAAAAAGCCTGAAATATTCTCTGAGTTTCTTCGACATGCCCGGTCTTGGGAGCAGAGTTTCTTCAGAAGGCCTGAAAAATTCGATGAATTTCTTCAAAAAGCCCGTTTTTGGCAGCAGATTTCGCTTACGGCCATACCACGTTGAGAACGCCCGATCTCGTCTGATCTCGGAAGCTAAGCAGGGTCGGGCCTGGTTAGTACTTGGATGGGAGACCGCCTGGGAATACCAGGTGCTGTAAGCTTTTTAGTTTACTTCACTAATGTTCTAACCTTTTAAATAGCCCGTTTTTGGCAGCAGATTTCGCTTACGGCCATACCACGTTGAGAACGCCCGATCTCGTCTGATCTCGGAAGCTAAGCAGGGTCGGGCCTGGTTAGTACTTGGATGGGAGACCGCCTGGGAATACCAGGTGCTGTAAGCATTTTTGTTTTGTTTTTAAAAAAAAAAAAAAAAAAAAAAGAGTCCATGAGATTCTTCAAAAAGCCTGAAATATTCTCTGAGTTTCTTCAACATGCCCGGTCTTGGGAGCAGAGTTTCTTCAGAAGGCCTGAAAAATTCGATGAATTTCTTCAAAAAGCCAGTTTTTGGCAGCAGATTTCGCTTACGGCCATACCACGTTGAGAACGCCCGATCTCGTCTGATCTCGGAAGCTAAGCAGGGTCGGGCCTGGTTAGTACTTGGATGGGAGACCGCCTGGGAATACCAGGTGCTGTAAGCATTTTTGTTTTTTTTAAAAAAAAAAAAAAAAAAAAAAAAGAGTCCATGAGATTCTTCAAAAAGCCTGAAATATTCTCTGAGTTTCTTCAACATGCCCGGTCTTGGGAGCAGAGTTTCTTCAGAAGGCCTGAAAAATTCGATGAATTTCTTCAAAAAGCCCGTTTTTGGCAGCAGATTTCGCTTACGGCCATACCACGTTGAGAACGCCCGATCTCGTCTGATCTCGGAAGCTAAGCAGGGTCGGGCCTGGTTAGTACTTGGATGGGAGACCGCCTGGGAATACCAGGTGCTGTAAGCATTTTTGTTTTTTTTAAAAAAAAAAAAAAAAAAAAAAAAGAGTCCATGAGATTCTTCAAAAAGCCTGAAATATTCTCTGAGTTTCTTCAACATGCCCGGTCTTGGGAGCAGAGTTTCTTCAGAAGGCCTGAAAAATTCGATGAATTTCTTCAAAAAGCCCGTTTTTGGCAGCAGATTTCGCTTACGGCCATACCACGTTGAGAACGCCCGATCTCGTCTGGTCTCGGAAGCTAAGCAGGGTCGGGCCTGGTTAGTACTTGGATGGGAGACCGCCTGGGAATACCAGGTGCTGTAAGCTTTTTAGTTTACTTCACTAATGTTCTAACCTTTTAAATAGCCCGTTTTTGGCAACAGATTTTGCTTACGGCCATACCACGTTGAGAACGCCCGATCTCGTCTTATCTCGGAAGCTAAGCAGGGTCGGGCCTGGTTAGTACTTGGATGGGAGACCGCCTGGGAATACCAGGTGCTGTAAGCTTTTTAGTTTACTTCACTAATGTTCTAACCTTTTAAATAGCCCGTTTTTGGCAGCAGATTTCGCTTACGGCCATACCACGTTGAGAACGCCCGATCTCGTCTGATCTCGGAAGCTAAGCAGGGTTGGGCCTGGTTAGTACTTGGATGGGAGACCGCCTGGGAATACCAGGTGCTGTAAGCTTTTTAGTTTACTTCACTAATGTTCTAACCTTTTAAATAGCCCGTTTTTGGCAGCAGATTTCGCTTAAGGCCATACCACGTTGAGAACGCCCGATCTCGTCTGATCTCGGAAGCTAAGCAGGGTCGGGCCTGGTTAGTACTTGGATGGGAGACCGCCTGGGAATACCAGGTGCTGTAAGCATTTTTGTTTAAAAAAAAAAAAAAAAAAAAAAAAAAAAAAGAGTCCATGAGATTCTTCAAAAAGCCTGAAATATTCTCTGAGTTTCTTCGACATGCCCGGTCTTGGGAGCAGAGTTTCTTCAGAAGGCCTGAAAAATTCGATGAATTTCTTCAAAAAGCCCGTTTTTGGCAGCAGATTTCGCTTACGGCCATACCACGTTGAGAACGCCCGATCTCGTCTGATCTCGGAAGCTAAGCAGGGTCGGGCCTGGTTAGTACTTGGATGGGAGACCGCCTGGGAATACCAGGTGCTGTAAGCTTTTTAGTTTACTTCACTAATGTTCTAACCTTTTAAATAGCCCGTTTTTGGCAGCAGATTTCGCTTACGGCCATACCACGTTGAGAACGCCCGATCTCGTCTGATCTCGGAAGCTAAGCAGGGTCGGGCCTGGTTAGTACTTGGATGGGAGACCGCCTGGGAATACCAGGTGCTGTAAGCGTTTTAGTTTACTTCACTAATGTTCTAACCTTTTAAATAGCCCGTTTTTGGCAGCAGATTTCGCTTACGGCCATACCACGTTGAGAACGCCCGATCTCGTCTGATCTCGGAAGCTAAGCAGGGTCGGGCCTGGTTAGTACTTGGATGGGAGACCGCCTGGGAATACCAGGTGCTGTAAGCATTTTTGTTTTGTTTTTAAAAAAAAAAAAAAAAAGAAAAAGAGTCCATGAGATTCTTCAAAAAGCCTGAAATATTCTCTGAGTTTCTTCAACATGCCCGGTCTTGGGAGCAGAGTTTCTTCAGAAGGCCTGAAAAATTCGATGAATTTCTTCAAAAAGCCAGTTTTTGGCAGCAGATTTCGCTTACGGCCATACCACGTTGAGAACGCCCGATCTCGTCTGATCTCGGAAGCTAAGCAGGGTCGGGCCTGGTTAGTACTTGGATGGGAGACCGCCTGGGAATACCAGGTGCTGTAAGCATTTTAAAAAAAAAAAAAAAAAAAAAAAAAAAAAAGAGTCCATGAGATTCTTCAAAAAGCCTGAAATATTCTCTGAGTTTCTTCAACATGCCCGGTCTTGGGAGCAGAGTTTCTTCAGAAGGCCTGAAAAATTCGATGAATTTCTTCAAAAAGCCCGTTTTTGGCAGCAGATTTCGCTTACGGCCATACCACGTTGAGAACGCCCGATCTCGTCTGATCTCGGAAGCTAAGCAGGGTCGGGCCTGGTTAGTACTTGGATGGGAGACCGCCTGGGAATACCAGGTGCTGTAAGCATTTTTGTTTTTTTTAAAAAAAAAAAAAAAAAAAAAAAAGAGTCCATGAGATTCTTCAAAAAGCCTGAAATATTCTCTGAGTTTCTTCAACATGCCCGGTCTTGGGAGCAGAGTTTCTTCAGAAGGCCTGAAAAATTCGATGAATTTCTTCAAAAAGCCCGTTTTTGGCAGCAGATTTCGCTTACGGCCATACCACGTTGAGAACGCCCGATCTCGTCTGATCTCGGAAGCTAAGCAGGGTCGGGCCTGGTTAGTACTTGGATGGGAGACCGCCTGGGAATACCAGGTGCTGTAAGCTTTTTAGTTTACTTCACTAATGTTCTAACCTTTTAAATA
>NC_138733.1:40392008-40394508 GCF_965113295.1 Leuciscus leuciscus
TGGGAATACCAGGTGCTTTAAGCTTTTTAGTTTACTTCACTAATGTTCTAACCTTTTAAATAGCCCGTTTTTGGCAGCAGATTTCGCTTACGGCCATACCACGTTGAGAACGCCCGATCTCGTCTGATCTCGGAAGCTAAGCAGGGTCGGGCCTGGTTAGTACTTGGATGGGAGACCGCCTGGGAATACCAGGTGCTGTAAGCATTTTTGTTTTAAAAAAAAAAAAAAAAAAAAAAAAAAAGAGTCCATGAGATTCTTCAAAAAGCCTGAAATATTCTCTGAGTTTCTTCAACATGCCCGGTCTTGGGAGCAGAGTTTCTTCAGAAGGCCTGAAAAATTCGATGAATTTCTTCAAAAAGCCCGTTTTTGGCAGCAGATTTCGCTTACGGCCATACCACGTTGAGAACGCCCGATCTCGTCTGATCTCGGAAGCTAAGCAGGGTCGGGCCTGGTTAGTACTTGGATGGGAGACCGCCTGGGAATACCAGGTGCTGTAAGCTTTTTAGTTTACTTCACTAATGTTCTAACCTTTTAAATAGCCCGTTTTTGGCAGCAGATTTCGCTTACGGCCATACCACGTTGAGAACGCCCGATCTCGTCTGATCTCGGAAGCTAAGCAGGGTCGGGCCTGGTTAGTACTTGGATGGGAGACCGCCTGGGAATACCAGGTGCTGTAAGCATTTTTGTTTTTAAAAAAAAAAAAAAAAAAAAAAAAGAGTCCATGAGATTCTTCAAAAAGCCTGAAATATTCTCTGAGTTTCTTCAACATGCCCGGTCTTGGGAGCAGAGTTTCTTCAGAAGGCCTGAAAAATTCGATGAATTTCTTCAAAAAGCCCGTTTTTGGCAGCAGATTTCGCTTACGGCCATACCACGTTGAGAACGCCCGATCTCGTCTGATCTCGGAAGCTAAGCAGGGTCGGGCCTGGTTAGTACTTGGATGGGAGACCGCCTGGGAATACCAGGTGCTGTAAGCTTTTTAGTTTACTTCACTAATGTTCTAACCTTTTAAATAGCCCGTTTTTGGCAGCAGATTTCGCTTACGGCCATACCACGTTGAGAACGCCCGATCTCGTCTGATCTCGGAAGCTAAGCAGGGTCGGGCCTGGTTAGTACTTGGATGGGAGACCGCCTGGGAATACCAGGTGCTGTAAGCATTTTTGTTTTTAAAAAAAAAAAAGAGTCCATGAGATTCTTCAAAAAGCCTGAAATATTCTCTGAGTTTCTTCAACATGCCCGGTCTTGGGAGCAGAGTTTCTTCAGAAGGCCTGAAAAATTCGATGAATTTCTTCAAAAAGCCCGTTTTTGGCAGCAGATTTCGCTTACGGCCATACCACGTTGAGAACGCCCGATCTCGTCTGATCTCGGAAGCTAAGCAGGGTCGGGCCTGGTTAGTACTTGGATGGGAGACCGCCTGGGAATACCAGGTGCTGTAAGCTTTTTAGTTTACTTCACTAATGTTCTAACCTTTTAAATAGCCCGTTTTTGGCAGCAGATTTCGCTTACGGCCATACCACGTTGAGAACGCCCGATCTCGTCTGATCTCGGAAGCTAAGCAGGGTCGGGCCTGGTTAGTACTTGGATGGGAGACCGCCTGGGAATACCAGGTGCTGTAAGCTTTTTAGTTTACTTCACTAATGTTCTAACCTTTTAAATAGCCCGTTTTTGGCAGCAGATTTCGCTTACGGCCATACCACGTTGAGAACGCCCGATCTCGTCTGATCTCGGAAGCTAAGCAGGGTCGGGCCTGGTTAGTACTTGGATGGGAGACCGCCTGGGAATACCAGGTGCTGTAAGCATTTTTGTTTTTAAAAAAAAAAAAAAAAAAAAAAAAAAGAGTCCATGAGATTCTTCAAAAAGCCTGAAATATTCTCTGAGTTTCTTCAACATGCCCGGTCTTGGGAGCAGAGTTTCTTCAGAAGGCCTGAAAAATTCGATGAATTTCTTCAAAAAGCCCGTTTTTGGCAGCAGATTTCGCTTACGGCCATACCACGTTGAGAACGCCCGATCTCGTCTGATCTCGGAAGCTAAGCAGGGTCGGGCCTGGTTAGTACTTGGATGGGAGACCGCCTGGGAATACCAGGTGCTGTAAGCTTTTTAGTTTACTTCACTAATGTTCTAACCTTTTAAATAGCCCGTTTTTGGCAGCAGATTTCGCTTACGGCCATACCACGTTGAGAACGCCCGATCTCGTCTGATCTCGGAAGCTAAGCAGGGTCGGGCCTGGTTAGTACTTGGATGGGAGACCGCCTGGGAATACCAGGTGCTGTAAGCTTTTTAGTTTACTTCACTAATGTTCTAACCTTTTAAATAGCCCGTTTTTGGCAGCAGATTTCGCTTACGGCCATACCACGTTGAGAACGCCCGATCTCGTCTGATCTCGGAAGCTAAGCAGGGTCGGGCCTGGTTAGTACTTGGATGGGAGACCGCCTGGGAATACCAGGTGCTGTAACCATTTTTGTTTAAAAAAAAAAAAAAAAAAAAGAGTCCATGAGATTCTTCA
>NC_138733.1:40407008-40414508 GCF_965113295.1 Leuciscus leuciscus
AGGGTCGGGCCTGGTTAGTACTTGGATGGGAGACCGCCTTGGAATACCAGGTGCTGTAAGCTTTTTAGTTTACTTCACTAATGTTCTAACCTTTTAAATAGCCCGTTTTTGGCAGCAGATTTAGCTTACGGCCATACCACGTTGAGAACGCCCGATCTCGTCTGATCTCGGAAGCTAAGCAGGGTCGGGCCTGGTTAGTACTTGGATGGGAGACCGCCTGGGAATACCAGGTGCTTTAAGCTTTTTAGTTTACTTCACTAATGTTCTAACCTTTTAAATAGCCCGTTTTTGGCAGCAGATTTCGCTTACGGCCATACCACGTTGAGAACGCCCGATCTCGTCTGATCTCGGAAGCTAAGCAGGGTCGGGCCTGGTTAGTACTTGGATGGGAGACCGCCTGGGAATACCAGGTGCTGTAAGCATTTTTGTTTTTAAAAAAAAAAAAAAAAAAAAAAAAAAGAGTCCATGAGATTCTTCAAAAAGCCTGAAATATTCTCTGAGTTTCTTCAACATGCCCGGTCTTGGGAGCAGAGTTTCTTCAGAAGGCCTGAAAAATTCGATGAATTTCTTCAAAAAGCCCGTTTTTGGCAGCAGATTTCGCTTACGGCCATACCACGTTGAGAACGCCCGATCTCGTCTGATCTCGGAAGCTAAGCAGGGTCGGGCCTGGTTAGTACTTGGATGGGAGACCGCCTGGGAATACCAGGTGCTGTAAGCTTTTTAGTTTACTTCACTAATGTTCTAACCTTTTAAATAGCCCGTTTTTGGCAGCAGATTTCGCTTACGGCCATACCACGTTGAGAACGCCCGATCTCGTCTGATCTCGGAAGCTAAGCAGGGTCGGGCCTGGTTAGTACTTGGATGGGAGACCGCCTGGGAATACCAGGTGCTGTAAGCATTTTTGTTTTTAAAAAAAAAAAAAAAAAAAAAAAAGAGTCCATGAGATTCTTCAAAAAGCCTGAAATATTCTCTGAGTTTCTTCAACATGCCCGGTCTTGGGAGCAGAGTTTCTTCAGAAGGCCTGAAAAATTCGATGAATTTCTTCAAAAAGCCCGTTTTTGGCAGCAGATTTCGCTTACGGCCATACCACGTTGAGAACGCCCGATCTCGTCTGATCTCGGAAGCTAAGCAGGGTCGGGCCTGGTTAGTACTTGGATGGGAGACCGCCTGGGAATACCAGGTGCTGTAAGCATTTTTGTTTTTAAAAAAAAAAAAAAAAAAAAAAAAAAGAGTCCATGAGATTCTTCAAAAAGCCTGAAATATTCTCTGAGTTTCTTCAACATGCCCGGTCTTGGGAGCAGAGTTTCTTCAGAAGGCCTGAAAAATTCGATGAATTTCTTCAAAAAGCCCGTTTTTGGCAGCAGATTTCGCTTACGGCCATACCACGTTGAGAACGCCCGATCTCGTCTGATCTCGGAAGCTAAGCAGGGTCGGGCCTGGTTAGTACTTGGATGGGAGACCGCCTGGGAATACCAGGTGCTGTAAGCTTTTTAGTTTACTTCACTAATGTTCTAACCTTTTAAATAGCCCGTTTTTGGCAGCAGATTTCGCTTACGGCCATACCACGTTGAGAACGCCCGATCTCGTCTGATCTCGGAAGCTAAGCAGGGTCGGGCCTGGTTAGTACTTGGATGGGAGACCGCCTGGGAATACCAGGTGCTGTAAGCATTTTTGTTTTTAAAAAAAAAAAAAAAAAAAAAAAAGAGTCCATGAGATTCTTCAAAAAGCCTGAAATATTCTCTGAGTTTCTTCAACATGCCCGGTCTTGGGAGCAGAGTTTCTTCAGAAGGCCTGAAAAATTCGATGAATTTCTTCAAAAAGCCCGTTTTTGGCAGCAGATTTCGCTTACGGCCATACCACGTTGAGAACGCCCGATCTCGTCTGATCTCGGAAGCTAAGCAGGGTCGGGCCTGGTTAGTACTTGGATGGGAGACCGCCTGGGAATACCAGGTGCTGTAAGCTTTTTAGTTTACTTCACTAATGTTCTAACCTTTTAAATAGCCCGTTTTTGGCAGCAGATTTCGCTTACGGCCATACCACGTTGAGAACGCCCGATCTCGTCTGATCTCGGAAGCTAAGCAGGGTCGGGCCTGGTTAGTACTTGGATGGGAGACCGCCTGGGAATACCAGGTGCTGTAAGCATTTTTGTTTTTAAAAAAAAAAAAGAGTCCATGAGATTCTTCAAAAAGCCTGAAATATTCTCTGAGTTTCTTCAACATGCCCGGTCTTGGGAGCAGAGTTTCTTCAGAAGGCCTGAAAAATTCGATGAATTTCTTCAAAAAGCCCGTTTTTGGCAGCAGATTTCGCTTACGGCCATACCACGTTGAGAACGCCCGATCTCGTCTGATCTCGGAAGCTAAGCAGGGTCGGGCCTGGTTAGTACTTGGATGGGAGACCGCCTGGGAATACCAGGTGCTGTAAGCTTTTTAGTTTACTTCACTAATGTTCTAACCTTTTAAATAGCCCGTTTTTGGCAGCAGATTTCGCTTACGGCCATACCACGTTGAGAACGCCCGATCTCGTCTGATCTCGGAAGCTAAGCAGGGTCGGGCCTGGTTAGTACTTGGATGGGAGACCGCCTGGGAATACCAGGTGCTGTAAGCTTTTTAGTTTACTTCACTAATGTTCTAACCTTTTAAATAGCCCGTTTTTGGCAGCAGATTTCGCTTACGGCCATACCACGTTGAGAACGCCCGATCTCGTCTGATCTCGGAAGCTAAGCAGGGTCGGGCCTGGTTAGTACTTGGATGGGAGACCGCCTGGGAATACCAGGTGCTGTAAGCATTTTTGTTTTTAAAAAAAAAAAAAAAAAAAAAAAAAGAGTCCATGAGATTCTTCAAAAAGCCTGAAATATTCTCTGAGTTTCTTCAACATGCCCGGTCTTGGGAGCAGAGTTTCTTCAGAAGGCCTGAAAAATTCGATGAATTTCTTCAAAAAGCCCGTTTTTGGCAGCAGATTTCGCTTACGGCCATACCACGTTGAGAACGCCCGATCTCGTCTGATCTCGGAAGCTAAGCAGGGTCGGGCCTGGTTAGTACTTGGATGGGAGACCGCCTGGGAATACCAGGTGCTGTAAGCTTTTTAGTTTACTTCACTAATGTTCTAACCTTTTAAATAGCCCGTTTTTGGCAGCAGATTTTGCTTACGGCCATACCACGTTGAGAACGCCCGATCTCGTCTGATCTCGGAAGCTAAGCAGGGTCGGGCCTGGTTAGTACTTGGATGGGAGACCGCCTGGGAATACCAGGTGCTGTAAGCTTTTTAGTTTACTTCACTAATGTTCTAACCTTTTAAATAGCCCGTTTTTGGCAGCAGATTTCGCTTACGGCCATACCACGTTGAGAACGCCCGATCTCGTCTGATCTCGGAAGCTAAGCAGGGTCGGGCCTGGTTAGTACTTGGATGGGAGACCGCCTGGGAATACCAGGTGCTGTAAGCATTTTTGTTTTAAAAAAAAAAAAAAAAAAAAAAAAAAGAGTCCATGGGATTCTTCAAAAAGCCTGAAATATTCTCTGAGTTTCTTCAACATGCCCGGTCTTGGGAGCAGAGTTTCTTCAGAAGGCCTGAAAAATTCGATGAATTTCTTCAAAAAGCCCGTTTTTGGCAGCAGATTTCGCTTACGGCCATACCACGTTGAGAACGCCCGATCTCGTCTGATCTCGGAAGCTAAGCAGGGTCGGGCCTGGTTAGTACTTGGATGGGAGACCGCCTGGGAATACCAGGTGCTGTAAGCTTTTTAGTTTACTTCACTAATGTTCTAACCTTTTAAATAGCCCGTTTTTGGCAGCAGATTTCGCTTACGGCCATACCACGTTGAGAACGCCCGATCTCGTCTGATCTCGGAAGCTAAGCAGGGTCGGGCCTGGTTAGTACTTGGATGGGAGACCGCCTTGGAATACCAGGTGCTGTAAGCTTTTTAGTTTACTTCACTAATGTTCTAACCTTTTAAATAGCCCGTTTTTGGCAGCAGATTTAGCTTACGGCCATACCACGTTGAGAACGCCCGATCTCGTCTGATCTCGGAAGCTAAGCAGGGTCGGGCCTGGTTAGTACTTGGATGGGAGACCGCCTGGGAATACCAGGTGCTTTAAGCTTTTTAGTTTACTTCACTAATGTTCTAACCTTTTAAATAGCCCGTTTTTGGCAGCAGATTTCGCTTACGGCCATACCACGTTGAGAACGCCCGATCTCGTCTGATCTCGGAAGCTAAGCAGGGTCGGGCCTGGTTAGTACTTGGATGGGAGACCGCCTGGGAATACCAGGTGCTGTAAGCATTTTTGTTTTTAAAAAAAAAAAAAAAAAAAAAAAAAAGAGTCCATGAGATTCTTCAAAAAGCCTGAAATATTCTCTGAGTTTCTTCAACATGCCCGGTCTTGGGAGCAGAGTTTCTTCAGAAGGCCTGAAAAATTCGATGAATTTCTTCAAAAAGCCCGTTTTTGGCAGCAGATTTCGCTTACGGCCATACCACGTTGAGAACGCCCGATCTCGTCTGATCTCGGAAGCTAAGCAGGGTCGGGCCTGGTTAGTACTTGGATGGGAGACCGCCTGGGAATACCAGGTGCTGTAAGCTTTTTAGTTTACTTCACTAATGTTCTAACCTTTTAAATAGCCCGTTTTTGGCAGCAGATTTCGCTTACGGCCATACCACGTTGAGAACGCCCGATCTCGTCTGATCTCGGAAGCTAAGCAGGGTCGGGCCTGGTTAGTACTTGGATGGGAGACCGCCTGGGAATACCAGGTGCTGTAAGCATTTTTGTTTTTAAAAAAAAAAAAAAAAAAAAAAAGAGTCCATGAGATTCTTCAAAAAGCCTGAAATATTCTCTGAGTTTCTTCAACATGCCCGGTCTTGGGAGCAGAGTTTCTTCAGAAGGCCTGAAAAATTCGATGAATTTCTTCAAAAAGCCCGTTTTTGGCAGCAGATTTCGCTTACGGCCATACCACGTTGAGAACGCCCGATCTCGTCTGATCTCGGAAGCTAAGCAGGGTCGGGCCTGGTTAGTACTTGGATGGGAGACCGCCTGGGAATACCAGGTGCTGTAAGCATTTTTGTTTTTAAAAAAAAAAAAAAAAAAAAAAAAAGAGTCCATGAGATTCTTCAAAAAGCCTGAAATATTCTCTGAGTTTCTTCAACATGCCCGGTCTTGGGAGCAGAGTTTCTTCAGAAGGCCTGAAAAATTCGATGAATTTCTTCAAAAAGCCCGTTTTTGGCAGCAGATTTCGCTTACGGCCATACCACGTTGAGAACGCCCGATCTCGTCTGATCTCGGAAGCTAAGCAGGGTCGGGCCTGGTTAGTACTTGGATGGGAGACCGCCTGGGAATACCAGGTGCTGTAAGCTTTTTAGTTTACTTCACTAATGTTCTAACCTTTTAAATAGCCCGTTTTTGGCAGCAGATTTCGCTTACGGCCATACCACGTTGAGAACGCCCGATCTCGTCTGATCTCGGAAGCTAAGCAGGGTCGGGCCTGGTTAGTACTTGGATGGGAGACCGCCTGGGAATACCAGGTGCTGTAAGCATTTTTGTTTTTAAAAAAAAAAAAAAAAAAAAAAAAGAGTCCATGAGATTCTTCAAAAAGCCTGAAATATTCTCTGAGTTTCTTCAACATGCCCGGTCTTGGGAGCAGAGTTTCTTCAGAAGGCCTGAAAAATTCGATGAATTTCTTCAAAAAGCCCGTTTTTGGCAGCAGATTTCGCTTACGGCCATACCACGTTGAGAACGCCCGATCTCGTCTGATCTCGGAAGCTAAGCAGGGTCGGGCCTGGTTAGTACTTGGATGGGAGACCGCCTGGGAATACCAGGTGCTGTAAGCTTTTTAGTTTACTTCACTAATGTTCTAACCTTTTAAATAGCCCGTTTTTGGCAGCAGATTTCGCTTACGGCCATACCACGTTGAGAACGCCCGATCTCGTCTGATCTCGGAAGCTAAGCAGGGTCGGGCCTGGTTAGTACTTGGATGGGAGACCGCCTGGGAATACCAGGTGCTGTAAGCATTTTTGTTTTTAAAAAAAAAAAAGAGTCCATGAGATTCTTCAAAAAGCCTGAAATATTCTCTGAGTTTCTTCAACATGCCCGGTCTTGGGAGCAGAGTTTCTTCAGAAGGCCTGAAAAATTCGATGAATTTCTTCAAAAAGCCCGTTTTTGGCAGCAGATTTCGCTTACGGCCATACCACGTTGAGAACGCCCGATCTCGTCTGATCTCGGAAGCTAAGCAGGGTCGGGCCTGGTTAGTACTTGGATGGGAGACCGCCTGGGAATACCAGGTGCTGTAAGCTTTTTAGTTTACTTCACTAATGTTCTAACCTTTTAAATAGCCCGTTTTTGGCAGCAGATTTCGCTTACGGCCATACCACGTTGAGAACGCCCGATCTCGTCTGATCTCGGAAGCTAAGCAGGGTCGGGCCTGGTTAGTACTTGGATGGGAGACCGCCTGGGAATACCAGGTGCTGTAAGCTTTTTAGTTTACTTCACTAATGTTCTAACCTTTTAAATAGCCCGTTTTTGGCAGCAGATTTCGCTTACGGCCATACCACGTTGAGAACGCCCGATCTCGTCTGATCTCGGAAGCTAAGCAGGGTCGGGCCTGGTTAGTACTTGGATGGGAGACCGCCTGGGAATACCAGGTGCTGTAAGCATTTTTGTTTTTAAAAAAAAAAAAAAAAAAAAAAAAAGAGTCCATGAGATTCTTCAAAAAGCCTGAAATATTCTC
Source organism: Leuciscus leuciscus (assembly GCF_965113295.1). Taxonomy (NCBI): domain Eukaryota; kingdom Metazoa; phylum Chordata; class Actinopteri; order Cypriniformes; family Leuciscidae; genus Leuciscus; species Leuciscus leuciscus. The sequence continues at coordinate 40,413,717 of NC_138733.1, forward strand.
TGAGTTTCTTCAACATGCCCGGTCTTGGGAGCAGAGTTTCTTCAGAAGGCCTGAAAAATTCGATGAATTTCTTCAAAAAGCCCGTTTTTGGCAGCAGATTTCGCTTACGGCCATACCACGTTGAGAACGCCCGATCTCGTCTGATCTCGGAAGCTAAGCAGGGTCGGGCCTGGTTAGTACTTGGATGGGAGACCGCCTGGGAATACCAGGTGCTGTAAGCTTTTTAGTTTACTTCACTAATGTTCTAACCTTTTAAATAGCCCGTTTTTGGCAGCAGATTTCGCTTACGGCCATACCACGTTGAGAACGCCCGATCTCGTCTGATCTCGGAAGCTAAGCAGGGTCGGGCCTGGTTAGTACTTGGATGGGAGACCGCCTGGGAATACCAGGTGCTGTAAGCATTTTTGTTTTTAAAAAAAAAAAAGAGTCCATGAGATTCTTCAAAAAGCCTGAAATATTCTCTGAGTTTCTTCAACATGCCCGGTCTTGGGAGCAGAGTTTCTTCAGAAGGCCTGAAAAATTCGATGAATTTCTTCAAAAAGCCCGTTTTTGGCAGCAGATTTCGCTTACGGCCATACCACGTTGAGAACGCCCGATCTCGTCTGATCTCGGAAGCTAAGCAGGGTCGGGCCTGGTTAGTACTTGGATGGGAGACCGCCTGGGAATACCAGGTGCTGTAAGCTTTTTAGTTTACTTCACTAATGTTCTAACCTTTTAAATAGCCCGTTTTTGGCAGCAGATTTCGCTTACGGCCATACCACGTTGAGAACGCCCGATCTCGTCTGATCTCGG
>NC_138733.1:40437008-40439508 GCF_965113295.1 Leuciscus leuciscus
TTTCGCTTACGGCCATACCACGTTGAGAACGCCCGATCTCGTCTGATCTCGGAAGCTAAGCAGGGTCGGGCCTGGTTAGTACTTGGATGGGAGACCGCCTGGGAATACCAGGTGCTGTAAGCTTTTTAGTTTACTTCACTAATGTTCTAACCTTTTAAATAGCCCGTTTTTGGCAGCAGATTTCGCTTACGGCCATACCACGTTGAGAACGCCCGATCTCGTCTTATCTCGGAAGCTAAGCAGGGTCGGGCCTGGTTAGTACTTGGATGGGAGACCGCCTGGGAATACCAGGTGCTGTAAGCATTTTTGTTTTGTTTTTAAAAAAAAAAAAAAAAAAAAAAGAGTCCATGAGATTCTTCAAAAAGCCTGAAATATTCTCTGAGTTTCTTCAACATGCCCGGTCTTGGGAGCAGAGTTTCTTCAGAAGGCCTGAAAAATTCGATGAATTTCTTCAAAAAGCCAGTTTTTGGCAGCAGATTTCGCTTACGGCCATACCACGTTGAGAACGCCCGATCTCGTCTGATCTCGGAAGCTAAGCAGGGTCGGGCCTGGTTAGTACTTGGATGGGAGACCGCCTGGGAATACCAGGTGCTGTAAGCATTTTTGTTTTTTTAAAAAAAAAAAAAAAAAAAAAAAAAGAGTCCATGAGATTCTTCAAAAAGCCTGAAATATTCTCTGAGTTTCTTCAACATGCCCGGTCTTGGGAGCAGAGTTTCTTCAGAAGGCCTGAAAAATTCGATGAATTTCTTCAAAAAGCCCGTTTTTGGCAGCAGATTTCGCTTACGGCCATACCACGTTGAGAACGCCCGATCTCGTCTGATCTCGGAAGCTAAGCAGGGTCGGGCCTGGTTAGTACTTGGATGGGAGACCGCCTGGGAATACCAGGTGCTGTAAGCATTTTTGTTTTTTTTAAAAAAAAAAAAAAAAAAAAAAAGAGTCCATGAGATTCTTCAAAAAGCCTGAAATATTCTCTGAGTTTCTTCAACATGCCCGGTCTTGGGAGCAGAGTTTCTTCAGAAGGCCTGAAAAATTCGATGAATTTCTTCAAAAAGCCCGTTTTTGGCAGCAGATTTCGCTTACGGCCATACCACGTTGAGAACGCCCGATCTCGTCTGATCTCGGAAGCTAAGCAGGGTCGGGCCTGGTTAGTACTTGGATGGGAGACCGCCTGGGAATACCAGGTGCTGTAAGCATTTTTGTTTTAAAAAAAAAAAAAAAAAAAAAGAGTCCATGAGATTCTTCAAAAAGCCTGAAATATTCTCTGAGTTTCTTCAACATGCCCGGTCTTGGGAGCAGAGTTTCTTCAGAAGGCCTGAAAAATTCGATGAATTTCTTCAAAAAGCCAGTTTTTGGCAGCAGATTTCGCTTACGGCCATACCACGTTGAGAACGCCCGATCTCGTCTGATCTCGGAAGCTAAGCAGGGTCGGGCCTGGTTAGTACTTGGATGGGAGACCGCCTGGGAATACCAGGTGCTGTAAGCTTTTTAGTTTACTTCACTAATGTTCTAACCTTTTAAATAGCCCGTTTTTGGCAGCAGATTTTGCTTACAGCCATACCACGTTGAGAACGCCCTATCTCGTCTGATCTCGGAAGCTAAGCAGGGTCGGGCCTGGTTAGTACTTGGATGGGAGACCGCCTGGGAATACCAGGTGCTGTAAGCTTTTTAGTTTACTTCACTAATGTTCTAACCTTTTAAATAGCCCGTTTTTGGCAGCAGATTTCGCTTACGGCCATACCACGTTGAGAACGCCCGATCTCGTCTGATCTCGGAAGCTAAGCAGGGTCGGGCCTGGTTAGTACTTGGATGGGAGACCGCCTGGGAATACCAGGTGCTGTAAGCATTTTTGTTTTAAAAAAAAAAAAAAAAAAAAAAAAAAAGAGTCCATGAGATTCTTCAAAAAGCCTGAAATATTCTCTGAGTTTCTTTAACATGCCCGGTCTTGGGAGCAGAGTTTCTTCAGAAGGCCTGAAAAATTCGATGAATTTCTTCAAAAAGCCCGTTTTTGGCAGCAGATTTCGCTTACGGCCATACCACGTTGAGAACGCCCGATCTCGTCTGATCTCGGAAGCTAAGCAGGGTCGGGCCTGGTTAGTACTTGGATGGGAGACCGCCTGGGAATACCAGGTGCTGTAAGCTTTTTAGTTTACTTCACTAATGTTCTAACCTTTTAAATAGCCCGTTTTTGGCAGCAGATTTCGCTTACGGCCATACCACGTTGAGAACGCCCGATCTCGTCTTATCTCGGAAGCTAAGCAGGGTCGGGCCTGGTTAGTACTTGGATGGGAGACCGCCTGGGAATACCAGGTGCTGTAAGCATTTTTGATTTAAAAAAAAAAAAAAAAAAAAAAAAAAGAGTCCATGAGATTCTTCAAAAAGCCTGAAATATTCTCTGAGTTTCTTCAACATGCCCGGTCTTGGGAGCAGAGTTTCTTCAGAAGGCTTGAAAAATTCGATGAATTTCTTCAAAAAGCCCGTTTTTGGCAGCAGATTTCGCTTA
>NC_138733.1:40447008-40452008 GCF_965113295.1 Leuciscus leuciscus
GTTTTTGGCAGCAGATTTCGCTTACGGCCATACCACGTTGAGAACGCCCGATCTCGTCTGATCTCGGAAGCTAAGCAGGGTCGGGCCTGGTTAGTACTTGGATGGGAGACCGCCTGGGAATACCAGGTGCTGTAAGCTTTTTAGTTTACTTCACTAATGTTCTAACCTTTTAAATAGCCCGTTTTTGGCAGCAGATTTCGCTTACGGCCATACCACGTTGAGAACGCCCGATCTCGTCTGATCTCGGAAGCTAAGCAGGGTCGGGCCTGGTTAGTACTTGAATGGGAGACCGCCTGGGAATACCAGGTGCTGTAAGCATTTTTGTTTTAAAAAAAAAAAAAAAAAAAAAAAAAAGAGTCCATGAGATTCTTCAAAAAGCCTGAAATATTCTCTGAGTTTCTTCAACATGCCCGGTCTTGGGAGCAGAGTTTCTTCAGAAGGCCTGAAAAATTCGATGAATTTCTTCAAAAAGCCCGTTTTTGGCAGCAGATTTCGCTTACGGCCATACCACGTTGAGAACGCCCGATCTCGTCTGATCTCGGAAGCTAAGCAGGGTCGGGCCTGGTTAGTACTTGGATGGGAGACCGCCTGGGAATACCAGGTGCTGTAAGCTTTTTAGTTTACTTCACTAATGTTCTAACCTTTTAAATAGCCCGTTTTTGGCAGCAGATTTCGCTTACGGCCATACCACGTTGAGAACGCCCGATCTCGTCTGATCTCGGAAGCTAAGCAGGGTCGGGCCTGGTTAGTACTTGGATGGGAGACCGCCTGGGAATACCAGGTGCTGTAAGCTTTTTAGTTTACTTCACTAATGTTCTAACCTTTTAAATAGCCCGTTTTTGGCAGCAGATTTCGCTTACGGCCATACCACGTTGAGAACGCCCGATCTCGTCTGATCTCGGAAGCTAAGCAGGGTCGGGCCTGGTTAGTACTTGGATGGGAGACCGCCTGGGAATACCAGGTGCTGTAAGCTTTTTAGTTTACTTCACTAATGTTCTAACCTTTTAAATAGCCCGTTTTTGGCAGCAGATTTCACTTGCGGCCATACCACGTTGAGAACGCCCGATCTCGTCTGATCTCGGAAGCTAAGCAGGGTCGGGCCTGGTTAGTACTTGGATGGGAGACCGCCTGGGAATACCAGGTGCTGTAAGCTTTTTAGTTTACTTCACTAATGTTCTAACCTTTTAAATAGCCCGTTTTTGGCAGCAGATTTCGCTTACGGCCATACCACGTTGAGAACGCCCGATCTCGTCTGATCTCGGAAGCTAAGCAGGGTCGGGCCTGGTTAGTACTTGGATGGGAGACCGCCTGGTAATACCAGGTGCTGTAAGCTTTTTAGTTTACTTCACTAATGTTCTAACCTTTTAAATAGCCCGTTTTTGGCAGCAGATTTCGCTTACGGCCATACCACGTTGAGAACGCCCGATCTCGTCTGATCTCGGAAGCTAAGCAGGGTCGGGCCTGGTTAGTACTTGGATGGGAGACCGCCTGGGAATACCAGGTGCTGTAAGCTTTTTAGTTTACTTCACTAATGTTCTAACCTTTTAAATAGCCCGTTTTTGGCAGCAGATTTCACTTACGGCCATACCACGTTGAGAACGCCCGATCTCGTCTGATCTCGGAAGCTAAGCAGGGTCGGGCCTGGTTAGTACTTGGATGGGAGACAGCCTGGGAATACCAGGTGCTGTAAGCATTTTTGTTTTTAAAAAAAAAAAAAAAAAAAAAAAAAAAGAGTCCATGAGATTCTTCAAAAAGCCTGAAATATTCTCTGAGTTTCTTCAACATGCCCGGTCTTGGGAGCAGAGTTTCTTCAGAAGGCCTGAAAAATTCGATGAATTTCTTCAAAAAGCCCGTTTTTGGCAGCAGATTTCGCTTACGGCCATACCACGTTGAGAACGCCCGATCTCGTCTGATCTCGGAAGCTAAGCAGGGTCGGGCCTGGTTAGTACTTGGATGGGAGACCGCCTGGGAATACCAGGTGCTGTAAGCTTTTTAGTTTACTTCACTAATGTTCTAACCTTTTAAATAGCCCGTTTTTGGCAGCAGATTTCGCTTACGGCCATACCACGTTGAGAACGCCCGATCTCGTCTGATCTCGGAAGCTAAGCAGGGTCGGGCCTGGTTAGTACTTGAATGGGAGACCGCCTGGGAATACCAGGTGCTGTAAGCATTTTTGTTTTTTAAAAAAAAAAAAAAAAAAAAAAAAAGAGTCCATGAGATTCTTCAAAAAGCCTGAAATATTCTCTGAGTTTCTTCAACATGCCCGGTCTTGGGAGCAGAGTTTCTTCAGAAGGCCTGAAAAATTCGATGAATTTCTTCAAAAAGCCCGTTTTTGGCAGCAGATTTCGCTTACGGCCATACCACGTTGAGAACGCCCGATCTCGTCTGATCTCGGAAGCTAAGCAGGGTCGGGCCTGGTTAGTACTTGGATGGGAGACCGCCTGGGAATACCAGGTGCTGTAAGCTTTTTCGTTTACTTCACTAATGTTCTAACCTTTTAAATAGCCCGTTTTGGGCAGCAGATTTCGCTTACGGCCATACCACGTTGAGAACGCCCGATCTCGTCTGATCTCGGAAGCTAAGCAGGGTCGGGCCTGGTTAGTACTTGGATGGGAGACCGCCTGGGAATACCAGGTGCTGTAAGCTTTTTAGTTTACTTCACTAATGTTCTAACCTTTTAAATAGCCCGTTTTTGGCAGCAGATTTCGCTTACGGCCATACCACGTTGAGAACGCCCGATCTCGTCTGATCTCGGAAGCTAAGCAGGGTCGGGCCTGGTTAGTACTTGGATGGGAGACCGCCTGGGAATACCAGGTGCTGTAAGCTTTTTAGTTTACTTCACTAATGTTCTAACCTTTTAAATAGCCCGTTTTTGGCAGCAGATTTCACTTGCGGCCATACCACGTTGAGAACGCCCGATCTCGTCTGATCTCGGAAGCTAAGCAGGGTCGGGCCTGGTTAGTACTTGGATGGGAGACCGCCTGGGAATACCAGGTGCTGTAAGCATTTTTGTTTTTTAAAAAAAAAAAAAAGAGTCCATGAGATTCTTCAAAAAGCCTGAAATATTCTCTGAGTTTCTTCAACATGCCCGGTCTTGGGAGCAGAGTTTCTTCAGAAGGCCTGAAAAATTCGATGAATTTCTTCAAAAAGCCCGTTTTTGGCAGCAGATTTCGCTTACGGCCATACCACGTTGAGAACGCCCGATCTCGTCTGATCTCGGAAGCTAAGCAGGGTCGGGCCTGGTTAGTACTTGGATGGGAGACCGCCTGGGAATACCAGGTGCTGTAAGCTTTTTAGTTTACTTCACTAATGTTCTAACCTTTTAAATAGCCCGTTTTTGGCAGCAGATTTCGCTTACGGCCATACCACGTTGAGAACGCCCGATCTCGTCTGATCTCGGAAGCTAAGCAGGGTCGGGCCTGGTTAGTACTTGGATGGGAGACCGCCTGGGAATACCAGGTGCTGTAAGCTTTTTAGTTTACTTCACTAATGTTCTAACCTTTTAAATAGCCCGTTTTTGGCAGCAGATTTCACTTGCGGCCATACCACGTTGAGAACGCCCGATCTCGTCTGATCTCGGAAGCTAAGCAGGGTCGGGCCTGGTTAGTACTTGGATGGGAGACCGCCTGGGAATACCAGGTGCTGTAAGCTTTTTAGTTTACTTCACTAATGTTCTAACCTTTTAAATAGCCCGTTTTTGGCAGCAGATTTCGCTTACGGCCATACCACGTTGAGAACGCCCGATCTCGTCTGATCTCGGAAGCTAAGCAGGGTCGGGCCTGGTTAGTACTTGGATGGGAGACCGCCTGGGAATACCAGGTGCTGTAAGCTTTTTAGTTTACTTCACTAATGTTCTAACCTTTTAAATAGCCCGTTTTTGGCAGCAGATTTCGCTTACGGCCATACCACGTTGAGAACGCCCGATCTCGTCTGATCTCGGAAGCTAAGCAGGGTCGGGCCTGGTTAGTACTTGGATGGGAGACCGCCTGGGAATACCAGGTGCTGTAAGCTTTTTAGTTTACTTCACTAATGTTCTAACCTTTTAAATAGCCCGTTTTTGGCAGCAGATTTCACTTACGGCCATACCACGTTGAGAACGCCCGATCTCGTCTGATCTCGGAAGCTAAGCAGGGTCGGGCCTGGTTAGTACTTGGATGGGAGACAGCCTGGGAATACCAGGTGCTGTAAGCATTTTTGTTTTTAAAAAAAAAAAAAAAAAAAAAAAAAAAGAGTCCATGAGATTCTTCAAAAAGCCTGAAATATTCTCTGAGTTTCTTCAACATGCCCGGTCTTGGGAGCAGAGTTTCTTCAGAAGGCCTGAAAAATTCGATGAATTTCTTCAAAAAGCCCGTTTTTGGCAGCAGATTTCGCTTACGGCCATACCACGTTGAGAACGCCCGATCTCGTCTGATCTCGGAAGCTAAGCAGGGTCGGGCCTGGTTAGTACTTGGATGGGAGACCGCCTGGGAATACCAGGTGCTGTAAGCTTTTTAGTTTACTTCACTAATGTTCTAACCTTTTAAATAGCCCGTTTTTGGCAGCAGATTTCGCTTACGGCCATACCACGTTGAGAACGCCCGATCTCGTCTGATCTCGGAAGCTAAGCAGGGTCGGGCCTGGTTAGTACTTGAATGGGAGACCGCCTGGGAATACCAGGTGCTGTAAGCATTTTTGTTTTTTTAAAAAAAAAAAAAAAAAAAAAAAGAGTCCATGAGATTCTTCAAAAAGCCTGAAATATTCTCTGAGTTTCTTCAACATGCCCGGTCTTGGGAGCAGAGTTTCTTCAGAAGGCCTGAAAAATTCGATGAATTTCTTCAAAAAGCCCGTTTTTGGCAGCAGATTTCGCTTACGGCCATACCACGTTGAGAACGCCCGATCTCGTCTGATCTCGGAAGCTAAGCAGGGTCGGGCCTGGTTAGTACTTGGATGGGAGACCGCCTGGGAATACCAGGTGCTGTAAGCTTTTTCGTTTACTTCACTAATGTTCTAACCTTTTAAAT
>NC_138733.1:40457008-40497008 GCF_965113295.1 Leuciscus leuciscus
TTAAATAGCCCGTTTTTGGCAGCAGATTTCGCTTACGGCCATACCACGTTGAGAACGCCCGATCTCGTCTGATCTCGGAAGCTAAGCAGGGTCGGGCCTGGTTAGTACTTGGATGGGAGACCGCCTGGGAATACCAGGTGCTGTAAGCTTTTTAGTTTACTTCACTAATGTTCTAACCTTTTAAATAGCCCGTTTTTGGCAGCAGATTTCGCTTACGGCCATACCACGTTGAGAACGCCCGATCTCGTCTGATCTCGGAAGCTAAGCAGGGTCGGGCCTGGTTAGTACTTGGATGGGAGACCGCCTGGGAATACCAGGTGCTGTAAGCTTTTTAGTTTACTTCACTAATGTTCTAACCTTTTAAATAGCCCGTTTTTGGCAGCAGATTTCACTTGCGGCCATACCACGTTGAGAACGCCCGATCTCGTCTGATCTCGGAAGCTAAGCAGGGTCGGGCCTGGTTAGTACTTGGATGGGAGACCGCCTGGGAATACCAGGTGCTGTAAGCATTTTTGTTTTTAAAAAAAAAAAAAAAAAAAAAAAAAAGAGTCCATGAGATTCTTCAAAAAGCCTGAAATATTCTCTGAGTTTCTTCAACATGCCCGGTCTTGGGAGCAGAGTTTCTTCAGAAGGCCTGAAAAATTCGATGAATTTCTTCAAAAAGCCAGTTTTTGGCAGCAGATTTCGCTTACGGCCATACCACGTTGAGAACGCCCGATCTCGTCTGATCTCGGAAGCTAAGCAGGGTCGGGCCTGGTTAGTACTTGGATGGGAGACCGCCTGGGAATACCAGGTGCTGTAAGCTTTTTAGTTTACTTCACTAATGTTCTAACCTTTTAAATAGCCCGTTTTTGGCAGCAGATTTCGCTTACGGCCATACCACGTTGAGAACGCCCGATCTCGTCTGATCTCGGAAGCTAAGCAGGGTCGGGCCTGGTTAGTACTTGAATGGGAGACCGCCTGGGAATACCAGGTGCTGTAAGCATTTTTGTTTTTAAAAAAAAAAAAAAAAAAAAAAAAAAGAGTCCATGAGATTCTTCAAAAAGCCTGAAATATTCTCTGAGTTTCTTCAACATGCCCGGTCTTGGGAGCAGAGTTTCTTCAGAAGGCCTGAAAAATTCGATGAATTTCTTCAAAAAGCCCGTTTTTGGCAGCAGATTTCGCTTACGGCCATACCACGTTGAGAACGCCCGATCTCGTCTGATCTCGGAAGCTAAGCAGGGTCGGGCCTGGTTAGTACTTGGATGGGAGACCGCCTGGGAATACCAGGTGCTGTAAGCTTTTTAGTTTACTTCACTAATGTTCTAACCTTTTAAATAGCCCGTTTTTGGCAGCAGATTTCGCTTACGGCCATACCACGTTGAGAACGCCCGATCTCGTCTGATCTCGGAAGCTAAGCAGGGTCGGGCCTGGTTAGTACTTGGATGGGAGACCGCCTGGGAATACCAGGTGCTGTAAGCTTTTTAGTTTACTTCACTAATGTTCTAACCTTTTAAATAGCCCGTTTTTGGCAGCAGATTTCGCTTACGGCCATACCACGTTGAGAACGCCCGATCTCGTCTGATCTCGGAAGCTAAGCAGGGTCGGGCCTGGTTAGTACTTGGATGGGAGACCGCCTGGGAATACCAGGTGCTGTAAGCTTTTTAGTTTACTTCACTAATGTTCTAACCTTTTAAATAGCCCGTTTTTGGCAGCAGATTTCGCTTACGGCCATACCACGTTGAGAACGCCCGATCTCGTCTGATCTCGGAAGCTAAGCAGGGTCGGGCCTGGTTAGTACTTGAATGGGAGACCGCCTGGGAATACCAGGTGCTGTAAGCATTTTTGTTTTTAAAAAAAAAAAAAAAAAAAAAAAAAAAGAGTCCATGAGATTCTTCAAAAAGCCTGAAATATTCTCTGAGTTTCTTCAACATGCCCGGTCTTGGGAGCAGAGTTTCTTCAGAAGGCCTGAAAAATTCGATGAATTTCTTCAAAAAGCCAGTTTTTGGCAGCAGATTTCGCTTACGGCCATACCACGTTGAGAACGCCCGATCTCGTCTGATCTCGGAAGCTAAGCAGGGTCGGGCCTGGTTAGTACTTGGATGGGAGACCGCCTGGGAATACCAGGTGCTGTAAGCTTTTTAGTTTACTTCACTAATGTTCTAACCTTTTAAATAGCCCGTTTTTGGCAGCAGATTTCGCTTACGGCCATACCACGTTGAGAACGCCCGATCTCGTTTGATCTCGGAAGCTAAGCAGGGTCGGGCCTGGTTAGTACTTGAATGGGAGACCGCCTGGGAATACCAGGTGCTGTAAGCATTTTTGTTTTTAAAAAAAAAAAAAAAAAAAAAAAAAGAGTCCATGAGATTCTTCAAAAAGCCTGAAATATTCTCTGAGTTTCTTCAACATGCCCGGTCTTGGGAGCAGAGTTTCTTCAGAAGGCCTGAAAAATTCGATGAATTTCTTCAAAAAGCCCGTTTTTGGCAGCAGATTTCGCTTACGGCCATACCACGTTGAGAACGCCCGATCTCGTCTGATCTCGGAAGCTAAGCAGGGTCGGGCCTGGTTAGTACTTGGATGGGAGACCGCCTGGGAATACCAGGTGCTGTAAGCTTTTTAGTTTACTTCACTAATGTTCTAACCTTTTAAATAGCCCGTTTTTGGCAGCAGATTTCGCTTACGGCCATACCACGTTGAGAACGCCCGATCTCGTCTGATCTCGGAAGCTAAGCAGGGTCGGGCCTGGTTAGTACTTGGATGGGAGACCGCCTGGGAATACCAGGTGCTGTAAGCTTTTTAGTTTACTTCACTAATGTTCTAACCTTTTAAATAGCCCGTTTTTGGCAGCAGATTTCGCTTACGGCCATACCACGTTGAGAACGCCCGATCTCGTCTGATCTCGGAAGCTAAGCAGGGTCGGGCCTGGTTAGTACTTGGATGGGAGACCGCCTGGGAATACCAGGTGCTGTAAGCTTTTTAGTTTACTTCACTAATGTTCTAACCTTTTAAATAGCCCGTTTTTGGCAGCAGATTTCACTTGCGGCCATACCACGTTGAGAACGCCCGATCTCGTCTGATCTCGGAAGCTAAGCAGGGTCGGGCCTGGTTAGTACTTGGATGGGAGACCGCCTGGGAATACCAGGTGCTGTAAGCTTTTTAGTTTACTTCACTAATGTTCTAACCTTTTAAATAGCCCGTTTTTGGCAGCAGATTTCGCTTACGGCCATACCACGTTGAGAACGCCCGATCTCGTCTGATCTCGGAAGCTAAGCAGGGTCGGGCCTGGTTAGTACTTGGATGGGAGACCGCCTGGTAATACCAGGTGCTGTAAGCTTTTTAGTTTACTTCACTAATGTTCTAACCTTTTAAATAGCCCGTTTTTGGCAGCAGATTTCGCTTACGGCCATACCACGTTGAGAACGCCCGATCTCGTCTGATCTCGGAAGCTAAGCAGGGTCGGGCCTGGTTAGTACTTGGATGGGAGACCGCCTGGGAATACCAGGTGCTGTAAGCTTTTTAGTTTACTTCACTAATGTTCTAACCTTTTAAATAGCCCGTTTTTGGCAGCAGATTTCGCTTACGGCCATACCACGTTGAGAACGCCCGATCTCGTCTGATCTCGGAAGCTAAGCAGGGTCGGGCCTGGTTAGTACTTGGATGGGAGACCGCCTGGGAATACCAGGTGCTGTAAGCATTTTTGTTTTTAAAAAAAAAAAAAAAAAAAAAAAAAAGAGTCCATGAGATTCTTCAAAAAGCCTGAAATATTCTCTGAGTTTCTTCAACATGCCCGGTCTTGGGAGCAGAGTTTCTTCAGAAGGCCTGAAAAATTCGATGAATTTCTTCAAAAAGCCCGTTTTTGGCAGCAGATTTCGCTTACGGCCATACCACGTTGAGAACGCCCGATCTCGTCTGATCTCGGAAGCTAAGCAGGGTCGGGCCTGGTTAGTACTTGGATGGGAGACTGCCTGGGAATACCAGGTGCTGTAAGCTTTTTAGTTTACTTCACTAATGTTCTAACCTTTTAAATAGCCCGTTTTTGGCAGCAGATTTCACTTACGGCCATACCACCTTGAGGGCGCCCTAGAGCAACCAGGAAGTAGTGTGGCAGAAGTGGGTGAGAAAGGCTCACCAAACGTGTTTCTGTGTTTTTTCTTTTGTTTTATGTTAGTATCTGTGTTTTTTTTTTGTTTTGTTTTTTGTTTAAGCTAAATCCTCCCAACAGCGTACGCTGTTTGGGAGGAATTTTTGTCTGCGTGTTTTTCTTTGATGGATGGACAAACGTTAACGGACATTGCAATGGCTGGAGTACCACGAGGGCAAAACGACCACGGACCGGACGAACAACAAAGAGATGGACAAGAACGGGGGAAAGAAACGAGAAAGGAGAAAGTGAAAAGGATGTACAAAAAGGAAGCGACAATAACAGTGGATTTAAGAGATGAAAAAGAGGTGAGAGCGATGGATATCATAAAAGCAGTGACGGACAAGATCGGAGAAGGAAAGATTTTGGCGGTGAGACCCAAACAAACAAATGAATATGAAGTCACACTTGAACGTGAGGAGGATACGGGTTTCTTAATGGACGGACTGGACATCAAAGGAATGACATTCGAGGTAAAGAGTCTTCAAAACAGGGACTATGTTGTCTCTTTTATGCACCTGCCGGCCTACACTGAGGATGTGGAGATTTTTAATAAACTGGAACAATGGGGAGTAATCCCCGTATCTGTGGTGAAAAGGAGGTTGTATCCGGGCACAAATATAGAGGACGGTACGCGCTTTTTAAAAGTAAGGTTCCCAAGGGAGGTGGCGTCACTACCATACAGCACAAGACTGGAAACAGCGGAAGGACCACAATATTTCAGAGTGATGCACAGTCATCAGGTTAAAACCTGTCGACTGTGCATGAGCCCGGACCACGTGGTGAAAGACTGTCCAGATTTTAAGTGTTTTAAATGTGACGAGAAAGGCCACTTTGCAAGGAACTGTAACGCCGTTAAGTGCCCGGATTGCCGAAAGGTTCTCACTAAATGTGAATGCGGGACGGGGCGAGAGGAGGAGGAAGAAGAGGAGCAGGTGAGCGGGCAGGTGCTAGAAAGAGACACAGAAAAGGAGCAAGAAGAAGAAGACGGAGGAAATGAGACGAGCGAAATTACAGAAAATAAAGGAAGTGAGGAACGGATGGACAATGAGAATAAGCAGGGGGAACAAACACAACAAGAGGATGAAAACTGGACACAAATGGACATGAATGTATGCTTGGAAAGTGAAGTGGACAGAGCGGAACAAAAGGACAAGGAGCAGAACGTGGAAATGGAAAAGGAAGCGGAAAATGAAGAAGATGACAATGTAGTTAAATCAAGTAAAAGGAGAAGATCAGTAAAGATAAAACCGAACACTGAAGGAGCGAGAAAAAGAGTGACTTTAAAAGGTGAGCAACAAAGGATAGATGGAGAGGAGCTGGTAAAGGACTCGGAGGAGATTGGATGAAAAGATGGATTTTAGCAATGTCTTTTTAAGAACTTTTTTTTGTGTTATGATTTTAAAAATGGTTACTTTTAATGCTAGAGGGTTAAGGGATATAAGGAAATTTGAAAAAGTGAAGGAAATGTGCAAAAGAGAAGATGTGATAATGTTACAAGAGACTAACTGGAAAGATGTGCATATAAGTGAAATAAGGAAAAAATGGAATGGAGAGATTTTATACAACAACGGTGATGATAGATTTGGAAGAGGAGTTGCAGTACTAATAAGAGAAAATAGAGATATAAAATGTAAAGTAGTGTATAAAGATAAAGTCGGGAAATGTATAGGTTTTGAAATGGAATATGAAGAGAACAAAATACTTGTGGTAAATGTGCATGCACCACCGGAAGAGATTAAGAAGAGGGAATATTTTAATGGTTTAAGGGAACTTTTAAGGAAATATAAGGAAATTGTTATTATGGGGGATTTTAATGTTGTTTTTAGTAAATTGGACATGGCTGAAGGAATGGTTTTTAAGACGGATACAGGAAGAAAAGAGTTAAAAGGGCTGATGGAAGAAAATAATTTGATTGATGTATGGAGGGAAAGAAATGAAAAGAGAAAAGAATTTTCAAGAAGACAAATAGTGGGGAATTTTATTTGTAAAACAAGAATCGATTTTATTTTATGTACAAGGAATATAGAAAGTTTTTTAGAAAAATAAGGTACGAAGAAACAAGTTTAAGCGATCATAAACCTATTTTTATGCAAATAGATTGGAATACAGTGAAAAGAGGGCCGGGAGTATGGGTTTTAAACACAGGGATTTTAAAGAATGAAGACTATGTTTTGAGTGTACAAGAAATCATAACAAAGGAAAAAGAAAACGGAATGTATAGAGAGGACAAAAGGATTTGGTGGGAAAATGTGAAGTATTTAATCAAAAAGTTTACCATAAAATATTGTGGGATAATCCAGAGATGCAAAAATGGTAAGGAAAGAGAAATACGAGAACAACTAGAAAAGGAATTGAACATGAACGAAAAAGATATACAAAAAATAAAGGAAATAGAGGGAAAACTGAAAGAAATAGAAGAGAAGAAATATAACGGGGCACGATTAAGAAGTAAAGCAAAGTATACAGTGGAAGGAGAGAAATGTACAAAGTTTTTCTTTGACTTGGAAAGAAGAAGGGGAATGTCACAAACAATTAAAGGAATACAAAGGGAAGATGGAGAGATAGTGGAAACAAATGAGGAGATATTAAAAGCAATAAAAGCATATTATGAAAAGCTATTTAAAGCAGAAGGAGTAAAAGAGGAAGAAAAACTAGAATTATTGAAACAAATAAAGACCAAAGTAGGAGAGGATGACAAAAAAGAGTGTGACCTAGAGATAAGAGAAGAAGAGATAAAAAGAGCAATAAGTGAACTGAATAAAAGGAAAAGTCCAGGCATTGATGGTTTAGGGAATGAATTTTATATAACTTTTAAGGATTTTTTAACTGGTATTTTAAAAGAAGTATATGAAGATATTTTTAAGAAAGAGGAAATGAATCAGAGAATGGGGATGGGATTAATTAAGTTGATATATAAAAGAAAAGGAGAAAAAGTAGACTTAAAAAATTATAGACCAATCACAATGCTGAATACAGATTTGAAAATTTTAACAAAGGTTTTAGCCAACAGATTGAAAGAGGTAATGCCAACCATAATCAAAACAAATCAAGTGTATGGAGTGAAAGGGAAGGATATAGCAGACACAACAATAAGTATAATAGATAGAATAAGGTATATGAAAGTAAAAAATAAAGACGGATATGTTATTAGTTTGGATTTTGAAAAGGCCTTTGACAGAGTAGAACATGATTATTTATTTGAGATTTTAAGAGGGTATGGGTTTGGGGAAAGCTTTATCAAATGGATTACAATTTTATATAAAGGAGCAATAACAAGAATAAAATGTAATGGTTTTTTAACAGAATGTTTTAAATTAACTAGGTCAATAAGACAAGGATGTCCACTATCAGCACTTTTATATTCATTAATTGCAGAACCATTGGGATTAGCTGTAAAAATAGATATAGAAGTAAGAGGGATAGACATTGAAGAGAGTGGGGAAAATGAAAAAATATTTCAATACGCAGATGATACAACGATAATGGTTAAGGATATAGAGAGTGTTAAAAAGGCAATGGAAGTGGTACAGACGTTTTGTAGGGGATCTGGGAGCAAGATAAATGAAGAGAAAACAGTATATATGAGATTTGGAAGAGTGAGTGTTTTAGCAAATGATTTTAATTTTAAAGAATCAAAGGAAATAAAGATTTTAGGTGTTTTAATAGGGAAAGACGAAAAGTATGTTAAAGAAGTAATGTGGGAAGAAATATTAGGAGGAATTGAAAGAAGGTTAACTTTTTGGAAATTGAGGACTTTAAGTTTAAAAGGGAAGGTTTTAATTGTAAATGTTTTAATGGTAGCAAAGCTATGGTATGTTTTATATGTGACTTCTATGCCGATGTGGGTGGAAAAAAGGCTGAAAAAATTTTTTTTGGATTTTATATGGGATGGAAAACCACCAAGAATTGCATATAATACTGTAATAGGTGAAGTAGGAAAGGGAGGGATGGGATTGATAGATGTGGAACAAAGAAAAAATAGCTTAAGAGTTAAAGTAATAAAAAAGTATCTAGATGAGAAAAGTAAAACAGCATGGAAAAAGACAATGGAATATTTTTTAAATAAATGTGGGAATTTTAATTTGGGAGATAATATTTTATGGATGAAAACTAAGAATTGGATGATGGAAGGAATGCCAGATTTTTACAAAGAATTGATGAGTGCTTGGGGGAAATTTCTAACTATTGTTAATTTTAATCTTCAAGGTAGAGAGAGCATTTTAAACCAGCCTTTATTCTTAAACAGCTGCATTTTAAATCAGGGGAAAGTGATTTTTTTAAAGAAATGGTGGGATGTTGGGATCACAAGAGTCAGAGATATTTTATATGAATTTAAAGAGGGATTTTTACCATTACAGTATATAATAGATACAATGGAAGTGGCAAAAGAGGATTTTAATGAACAAGAACTAAAAAATAAGTATGAAATAATGAAAGAAGCAATACCTAAGGAGTGGATAAAAAGAATAGAAAATATGGAAGAAGAGAAACAAGGGAAAGAAGTGTATGTAGAGTTGAGAGACAAACTATATGATTTTAATGAATGTACTGTGAAAATGTTTTACTGTTTTTTTAGAGAGGGGGTTTTTAAGAAACCAAAGGTTAATGAGTACTGGGTACAGAAATATGACGACTTAAAAGAAGATGACATATGGAATAACATGAAGGGTAAAATGATAGAGGCAAAATTGGAGAGTTTGGAGTATTTAATTAGACACAGAGCAATTTTCACTGACATTATATTGAAAAAAATCGGAATGGAACTAAGTGAAACATGTAAAGTGTGTAATGTTGAAGATGAAAGTTTTTTACACTTGTTTTTAAATTGTAGAGAATTGGTAGATTTTATGGAAAAAGGTAGACGACTGATTGAAATACTGAGAGGGGAACAAAATGAGAAAACTGTAGAATGGAATAGAGTGGTGATGTTTGGGATGGAAGAAAAGGGTAAAAACAAAAGTTTTATTAATCTGTGTGTAATGTTAATGAAAAGTGCAATATGGGAGAGAAGAATTGTAGCAAAAAAGGAAAAAATCGTGTTGGATGTTTGGGCTGTGTTTAAAAGGAAAACTGAATTATATATTGAAAGATTGTATGAGTATTTTAAATATGAAAATATGTTGGATGCTTTTTATGATGTTTTTACCCCAAAAGTTTGTTGTGTTTTAAAAGATTTAATGTGGAAGCTGCCGGGAACCGGAGGAGATTTTTAAATAATGTATGTAAAAGAGAGATATGTGATGTAGAGATGATTGTGGAAAGACAATTTGAAAAAAAAAAAAAAAAAAAAAAAAAAAAAAAAAAAAAAAAAGAACGCCCGATCTCGTCTGATCTCGGAAGCTAAGCAGGGTCGGGCCTGGTTAGTACTTGGATGGGAGACCGCCTGGGAATACCAGGTGCTGTAAGCATTTTTGTTTTTTAAAAAAAATAAAGAGTCCATGAGATTCTTCAAAAAGCCTGAAATATTCTCTGAGTTTCTTCAACATGCCCGGTCTTGGGAGCAGAGTTTCTTCAGAAGGCCTGAAAAATTCGATGAATTTCTTCAAAAAGCCCGTTTTTGGCAGCAGATTTCGCTTACGGCCATACCACGTTGAGAACGCCCGATCTCGTCTGATCTCGGAAGCTAAGCAGGGTCGGGCCTGGTTAGTACTTGGATGGGAGACCGCCTGGGAATACCAGGTGCTGTAAGCATTTTTGTTTTTAAAAAAAAAAAAAAAAAAAAAAAAAAGAGTCCATGAGATTCTTCAAAAAGCCTGAAATATTCTCTGAGTTTCTTCAACATGCCCGGTCTTGGGAGCAGAGTTTCTTCAGAAGGCCTGAAAAATTCGATGAATTTCTTCAAAAAGCCCGTTTTTGGCAGCAGATTTCGCTTACGGCCATACCACGTTGAGAACGCCCGATCTCGTCTGATCTCGGAAGCTAAGCAGGGTCGGGCCTGGTTAGTACTTGGATGGGAGACCGCCTGGGAATACCAGGTGCTGTAAGCTTTTTAGTTTACTTCACTAATGTTCTAACCTTTTAAATAGCCCGTTTTTGGCAGCAGATTTCACTTACGGCCATACCACGTTGAGAACGCCCGATCTCGTCTGATCTCGGAAGCTAAGCAGGGTCGGGCCTGGTTAGTACTTGGATGGGAGACCGCCTGGGAATACCAGGTGCTGTAAGCATTTTTGTTTTTTAAAAAAAATAAAGAGTCCATGAGATTCTTCAAAAAGCCTGAAATATTCTCTGAGTTTCTTCAACATGCCCGGTCTTGGGAGCAGAGTTTCTTCAGAAGGCCTGAAAAATTCGATGAATTTCTTCAAAAAGCCCGTTTTTGGCAGCAGATTTCGCTTACGGCCATACCACGTTGAGAACGCCCGATCTCGTCTGATCTCGGAAGCTAAGCAGGGTCGGGCCTGGTTAGTACTTGGATGGGAGACCGCCTGGGAATACCAGGTGCTGTAAGCTTTTTAGTTTACTTCACTAATGTTCTAACCTTTTAAATAGCCCGTTTTTGGCAGCAGATTTCGCTTACGGCCATACCACGTTGAGAACGCCCGATCTCGTCTGATCTCGGAAGCTAAGCAGGGTCGGGCCTGGTTAGTACTTGGATGGGAGACCGCCTGGGAATACCAGGTGCTGTAAGCTTTTTAGTTTACTTCACTAATGTTCTAACCTTTTAAATAGCCCGTTTTTGGCAGCAGATTTCGCTTACGGCCATACCACGTTGAGAACGCCCGATCTCGTCTGATCTCGGAAGCTAAGCAGGGTCGGGCCTGGTTAGTACTTGAATGGGAGACCGCCTGGGAATACCAGGTGCTGTAAGCATTTTTGTTTTAAAAAAAAAAAAAAAAAAAAAAAAAAAGAGTCCATGAGATTCTTCAAAAAGCCTGAAATATTCTCTGAGTTTCTTCAACATGCCCGGTCTTGGGAGCAGAGTTTCTTCAGAAGGCCTGAAAAATTCGATGAATTTCTTCAAAAAGCCCGTTTTTGGCAGCAGATTTTGCTTACGGCCATACCACGTTGAGAACGCCCGATCTCGTCTGATCTCGGAAGCTAAGCAGGGTTGGGCCTGGTTAGTACTTGGATGGGAGACCGCCTGGGAATACCAGGTGCTGTAAGCTTTTTAGTTTACTTCACTAATGTTCTAACCTTTTAAATAGCCTGTTTTTGGCAGCAGATTTCGCTTACGGCCATACCACGTTGAGAACGCCCGATCTCGTCTGATCTCGGAAGCTAAGCAGGGTCGGGCCTGGTTAGTACTTGGATGGGAGACCGCCTGGGAATACCAGGTGCTGTAAGCTTTTTCGTTTACTTCACTAATGTTCTAACCTTTTAAATAGCCCGTTTTTGGCAGCAGATTTCGCTTACGGCCATACCACGTTGAGAACGCCCGATCTCGTCTGATCTCGGAAGCTAAGCAGGGTCGGGCCTGGTTAGTACTTGGATGGGAGACCGCCTGGGAATACCAGGTGCTGTAAGCTTTTTAGTTTACTTCACTAATGTTCTAACCTTTTAAATAGCCCGTTTTTGGCAGCAGATTTCGCTTACGGCCATACCACGTTGAGAACGCCCGATCTCGTCTGATCTCGGAAGCTAAGCAGGGTCGGGCCTGGTTAGTACTTGGATGGGAGACCGCCTGGGAATACCAGGTGCTGTAAGCTTTTTAGTTTACTTCACTAATGTTCTAACCTTTTAAATAGCCCGTTTTTGGCAGCAGATTTCACTTGCGGCCATACCACGTTGAGAACGCCCGATCTCGTCTGATCTCGGAAGCTAAGCAGGGTCGGGCCTGGTTAGTACTTGGATGGGAGACCGCCTGGGAATACCAGGTGCTGTAAGCATTTTTGTTTTTAAAAAAAAAAAAAAAAAAAAAAAAAAAGAGTCCATGAGATTCTTCAAAAAGCCTGAAATATTCTCTGAGTTTCTTCAACATGCCCGGTCTTGGGAGCAGAGTTTCTTCAGAAGGCCTGAAAAATTCGATGAATTTCTTCAAAAAGCCCGTTTTTGGCAGCAGATTTCGCTTACGGCCATACCACGTTGAGAACGCCCGATCTCGTCTGATCTCGGAAGCTAAGCAGGGTCGGGCCTGGTTAGTACTTGGATGGGAGACCGCCTGGGAATACCAGGTGCTGTAAGCTTTTTAGTTTACTTCACTAATGTTCTAACCTTTTAAATAGCCCGTTTTTGGCAGCAGATTTCGCTTACGGCCATACCACGTTGAGAACGCCCGATCTCGTCTGATCTCGGAAGCTAAGCAGGGTCGGGCCTGGTTAGTACTTGAATGGGAGACCGCCTGGGAATACCAGGTGCTGTAAGCATTTTTGTTTTTAAAAAAAAAAAAAAAAAAAAAAAAAAGAGTCCATGAGATTCTTCAAAAAGCCTGAAATATTCTCTGAGTTTCTTCAACATGCCCGGTCTTGGGAGCAGAGTTTCTTCAGAAGGCCTGAAAAATTCGATGAATTTCTTCAAAAAGCCCGTTTTTGGCAGCAGATTTCGCTTACGGCCATACCACGTTGAGAACGCCCGATCTCGTCTGATCTCGGAAGCTAAGCAGGGTCGGGCCTGGTTAGTACTTGGATGGGAGACCGCCTGGGAATACCAGGTGCTGTAAGCTTTTTAGTTTACTTCACTAATGTTCTAACCTTTTAAATAGCCCGTTTTTGGCAGCAGATTTCGCTTACGGCCATACCACGTTGAGAACGCCCGATCTCGTCTGATCTCGGAAGCTAAGCAGGGTCGGGCCTGGTTAGTACTTGGATGGGAGACCGCCTGGGAATACCAGGTGCTGTAAGCTTTTTAGTTTACTTCACTAATGTTCTAACCTTTTAAATAGCCCGTTTTTGGCAGCAGATTTCGCTTACGGCCATACCACGTTGAGAACGCCCGATCTCGTCTGATCTCGGAAGCTAAGCAGGGTCGGGCCTGGTTAGTACTTGGATGGGAGACCGCCTGGGAATACCAGGTGCTGTAAGCTTTTTAGTTTACTTCACTAATGTTCTAACCTTTTAAATAGCCCGTTTTTGGCAGCAGATTTCGCTTACGGCCATACCACGTTGAGAACGCCCGATCTCGTCTGATCTCGGAAGCTAAGCAGGGTCGGGCCTGGTTAGTACTTGAATGGGAGACCGCCTGGGAATACCAGGTGCTGTAAGCATTTTTGTTTTTAAAAAAAAAAAAAAAAAAAAAAAAAAAGAGTCCATGAGATTCTTCAAAAAGCCTGAAATATTCTCTGAGTTTCTTCAACATGCCCGGTCTTGGGAGCAGAGTTTCTTCAGAAGGCCTGAAAAATTCGATGAATTTCTTCAAAAAGCCAGTTTTTGGCAGCAGATTTCGCTTACGGCCATACCACGTTGAGAACGCCCGATCTCGTCTGATCTCGGAAGCTAAGCAGGGTCGGGCCTGGTTAGTACTTGGATGGGAGACCGCCTGGGAATACCAGGTGCTGTAAGCTTTTTAGTTTACTTCACTAATGTTCTAACCTTTTAAATAGCCCGTTTTTGGCAGCAGATTTCGCTTACGGCCATACCACGTTGAGAACGCCCGATCTCGTCTGATCTCGGAAGCTAAGCAGGGTCGGGCCTGGTTAGTACTTGAATGGGAGACCGCCTGGGAATACCAGGTGCTGTAAGCATTTTTGTTTTAAAAAAAAAAAAAAAAAAAAAAAAAAAGAGTCCATGAGATTCTTCAAAAAGCCTGAAATATTCTCTGAGTTTCTTCAACATGCCCGGTCTTGGGAGCAGAGTTTCTTCAGAAGGCCTGAAAAATTCGATGAATTTCTTCAAAAAGCCCGTTTTTGGCAGCAGATTTCGCTTACGGCCATACCACGTTGAGAACGCCCGATCTCGTCTGATCTCGGAAGCTAAGCAGGGTCGGGCCTGGTTAGTACTTGGATGGGAGACCGCCTGGGAATACCAGGTGCTGTAAGCTTTTTAGTTTACTTCACTAATGTTCTAACCTTTTAAATAGCCCGTTTTTGGCAGCAGATTTCGCTTACGGCCATACCACGTTGAGAACGCCCGATCTCGTCTGATCTCGGAAGCTAAGCAGGGTCGGGCCTGGTTAGTACTTGGATGGGAGACCGCCTGGGAATACCAGGTGCTGTAAGCTTTTTAGTTTACTTCACTAATGTTCTAACCTTTTAAATAGCCCGTTTTTGGCAGCAGATTTCGCTTACGGCCATACCACGTTGAGAACGCCCGATCTCGTCTGATCTCGGAAGCTAAGCAGGGTCGGGCCTGGTTAGTACTTGGATGGGAGACCGCCTGGGAATACCAGGTGCTGTAAGCTTTTTAGTTTACTTCACTAATGTTCTAACCTTTTAAATAGCCCGTTTTTGGCAGCAGATTTCGCTTACGGCCATACCACGTTGAGAACGCCCGATCTCGTCTGATCTCGGAAGCTAAGCAGGGTCGGGCCTGGTTAGTACTTGAATGGGAGACCGCCTGGGAATACCAGGTGCTGTAAGCATTTTTGTTTTTAAAAAAAAAAAAAAAAAAAAAAAAAAGAGTCCATGAGATTCTTCAAAAAGCCTGAAATATTCTCTGAGTTTCTTCAACATGCCCGGTCTTGGGAGCAGAGTTTCTTCAGAAGGCCTGAAAAATTCGATGAATTTCTTCAAAAAGCCCGTTTTTGGCAGCAGATTTCGCTTACGGCCATACCACGTTGAGAACGCCCGATCTCGTCTGATCTCGGAAGCTAAGCAGGGTCGGGCCTGGTTAGTACTTGGATGGGAGACCGCCTGGGAATACCAGGTGCTGTAAGCTTTTTAGTTTACTTCACTAATGTTCTAACCTTTTAAATAGCCCGTTTTTGGCAGCAGATTTCGCTTACGGCCATACCACGTTGAGAACGCCCGATCTCGTCTGATCTCGGAAGCTAAGCAGGGTCGGGCCTGGTTAGTACTTGGATGGGAGACCGCCTGGGAATACCAGGTGCTGTAAGCTTTTTAGTTTACTTCACTAATGTTCTAACCTTTTAAATAGCCCGTTTTTGGCAGCAGATTTCGCTTACGGCCATACCACGTTGAGAACGCCCGATCTCGTCTGATCTCGGAAGCTAAGCAGGGTCGGGCCTGGTTAGTACTTGGATGGGAGACCGCCTGGGAATACCAGGTGCTGTAAGCTTTTTAGTTTACTTCACTAATGTTCTAACCTTTTAAATAGCCCGTTTTTGGCAGCAGATTTCACTTGCGGCCATACCACGTTGAGAACGCCCGATCTCGTCTGATCTCGGAAGCTAAGCAGGGTCGGGCCTGGTTAGTACTTGGATGGGAGACCGCCTGGGAATACCAGGTGCTGTAAGCTTTTTAGTTTACTTCACTAATGTTCTAACCTTTTAAATAGCCCGTTTTTGGCAGCAGATTTCGCTTACGGCCATACCACGTTGAGAACGCCCGATCTCGTCTGATCTCGGAAGCTAAGCAGGGTCGGGCCTGGTTAGTACTTGGATGGGAGACCGCCTGGTAATACCAGGTGCTGTAAGCTTTTTAGTTTACTTCACTAATGTTCTAACCTTTTAAATAGCCCGTTTTTGGCAGCAGATTTCGCTTACGGCCATACCACGTTGAGAACGCCCGATCTCGTCTGATCTCGGAAGCTAAGCAGGGTCGGGCCTGGTTAGTACTTGGATGGGAGACCGCCTGGGAATACCAGGTGCTGTAAGCTTTTTAGTTTACTTCACTAATGTTCTAACCTTTTAAATAGCCCGTTTTTGGCAGCAGATTTCGCTTACGGCCATACCACGTTGAGAACGCCCGATCTCGTCTGATCTCGGAAGCTAAGCAGGGTCGGGCCTGGTTAGTACTTGGATGGGAGACCGCCTGGGAATACCAGGTGCTGTAAGCTTTTTAGTTTACTTCACTAATGTTCTAACCTTTTAAATAGCCCGTTTTTGGCAGCAGATTTCGCTTACGGCCATACCACGTTGAGAACGCCCGATCTCGTCTGATCTCGGAAGCTAAGCAGGGTTGGGCCTGGTTAGTACTTGGATGGGAGACCGCCTGGGAATACCAGGTGCTGTAAGCTTTTTAGTTTACTTCACTAATGTTCTAACCTTTTAAATAGCCTGTTTTTGGCAGCAGATTTCGCTTACGGCCATACCACGTTGAGAACGCCCGATCTCGTCTGATCTCGGAAGCTAAGCAGGGTCGGGCCTGGTTAGTACTTGGATGGGAGACCGCCTGGGAATACCAGGTGCTGTAAGCTTTTTCGTTTACTTCACTAATGTTCTAACCTTTTAAATAGCCCGTTTTTGGCAGCAGATTTCGCTTACGGCCATACCACGTTGAGAACGCCCGATCTCGTCTGATCTCGGAAGCTAAGCAGGGTCGGGCCTGGTTAGTACTTGGATGGGAGACCGCCTGGGAATACCAGGTGCTGTAAGCTTTTTAGTTTACTTCACTAATGTTCTAACCTTTTAAATAGCCCGTTTTTGGCAGCAGATTTCGCTTACGGCCATACCACGTTGAGAACGCCCGATCTCGTCTGATCTCGGAAGCTAAGCAGGGTCGGGCCTGGTTAGTACTTGGATGGGAGACCGCCTGGGAATACCAGGTGCTGTAAGCTTTTTAGTTTACTTCACTAATGTTCTAACCTTTTAAATAGCCCGTTTTTGGCAGCAGATTTCGCTTACGGCCATACCACGTTGAGAACGCCCGATCTCGTCTGATCTCGGAAGCTAAGCAGGGTCGGGCCTGGTTAGTACTTGAATGGGAGACCGCCTGGGAATACCAGGTGCTGTAAGCATTTTTGTTTTTAAAAAAAAAAAAAAAAAAAAAAAAAAGAGTCCATGAGATTCTTCAAAAAGCCTGAAATATTCTCTGAGTTTCTTCAACATGCCCGGTCTTGGGAGCAGAGTTTCTTCAGAAGGCCTGAAAAATTCGATGAATTTCTTCAAAAAGCCAGTTTTTGGCAGCAGATTTCGCTTACGGCCATACCACGTTGAGAACGCCCGATCTCGTCTGATCTCGGAAGCTAAGCAGGGTCGGGCCTGGTTAGTACTTGGATGGGAGACCGCCTGGGAATACCAGGTGCTGTAAGCTTTTTAGTTTACTTCACTAATGTTCTAACCTTTTAAATAGCCCGTTTTTGGCAGCAGATTTCGCTTACGGCCATACCACGTTGAGAACGCCCGATCTCGTCTGATCTCGGAAGCTAAGCAGGGTCGGGCCTGGTTAGTACTTGAATGGGAGACCGCCTGGGAATACCAGGTGCTGTAAGCATTTTTGTTTTAAAAAAAAAAAAAAAAAAAAAAAAAAAGAGTCCATGAGATTCTTCAAAAAGCCTGAAATATTCTCTGAGTTTCTTCAACATGCCCGGTCTTGGGAGCAGAGTTTCTTCAGAAGGCCTGAAAAATTCGATGAATTTCTTCAAAAAGCCCGTTTTTGGCAGCAGATTTCGCTTACGGCCATACCACGTTGAGAACGCCCGATCTCGTCTGATCTCGGAAGCTAAGCAGGGTCGGGCCTGGTTAGTACTTGGATGGGAGACCGCCTGGGAATACCAGGTGCTGTAAGCTTTTTAGTTTACTTCACTAATGTTCTAACCTTTTAAATAGCCCGTTTTTGGCAGCAGATTTCGCTTACGGCCATACCACGTTGAGAACGCCCGATCTCGTCTGATCTCGGAAGCTAAGCAGGGTCGGGCCTGGTTAGTACTTGGATGGGAGACCGCCTGGGAATACCAGGTGCTGTAAGCTTTTTAGTTTACTTCACTAATGTTCTAACCTTTTAAATAGCCCGTTTTTGGCAGCAGATTTCGCTTACGGCCATACCACGTTGAGAACGCCCGATCTCGTCTGATCTCGGAAGCTAAGCAGGGTCGGGCCTGGTTAGTACTTGGATGGGAGACCGCCTGGGAATACCAGGTGCTGTAAGCTTTTTAGTTTACTTCACTAATGTTCTAACCTTTTAAATAGCCCGTTTTTGGCAGCAGATTTCGCTTACGGCCATACCACGTTGAGAACGCCCGATCTCGTCTGATCTCGGAAGCTAAGCAGGGTCGGGCCTGGTTAGTACTTGAATGGGAGACCGCCTGGGAATACCAGGTGCTGTAAGCATTTTTGTTTTTAAAAAAAAAAAAAAAAAAAAAAAAAAGAGTCCATGAGATTCTTCAAAAAGCCTGAAATATTCTCTGAGTTTCTTCAACATGCCCGGTCTTGGGAGCAGAGTTTCTTCAGAAGGCCTGAAAAATTCGATGAATTTCTTCAAAAAGCCCGTTTTTGGCAGCAGATTTCGCTTACGGCCATACCACGTTGAGAACGCCCGATCTCGTCTGATCTCGGAAGCTAAGCAGGGTCGGGCCTGGTTAGTACTTGGATGGGAGACCGCCTGGGAATACCAGGTGCTGTAAGCTTTTTAGTTTACTTCACTAATGTTCTAACCTTTTAAATAGCCCGTTTTTGGCAGCAGATTTCGCTTACGGCCATACCACGTTGAGAACGCCCGATCTCGTCTGATCTCGGAAGCTAAGCAGGGTCGGGCCTGGTTAGTACTTGGATGGGAGACCGCCTGGGAATACCAGGTGCTGTAAGCTTTTTAGTTTACTTCACTAATGTTCTAACCTTTTAAATAGCCCGTTTTTGGCAGCAGATTTCGCTTACGGCCATACCACGTTGAGAACGCCCGATCTCGTCTGATCTCGGAAGCTAAGCAGGGTCGGGCCAGGTTAGTACTTGGATGGGAGACCGCCTGGGAATACCAGGTGCTGTAAGCTTTTTAGTTTACTTCACTAATGTTCTAACCTTTTAAATAGCCCGTTTTTGGCAGCAGATTTCACTTGCGGCCATACCACGTTGAGAACGCCCGATCTCGTCTGATCTCGGAAGCTAAGCAGGGTCGGGCCTGGTTAGTACTTGGATGGGAGACCGCCTGGGAATACCAGGTGCTGTAAGCTTTTTAGTTTACTTCACTAATGTTCTAACCTTTTAAATAGCCCGTTTTTGGCAGCAGATTTCGCTTACGGCCATACCACGTTGAGAACGCCCGATCTCGTCTGATCTCGGAAGCTAAGCAGGGTCGGGCCTGGTTAGTACTTGGATGGGAGACCGCCTGGTAATACCAGGTGCTGTAAGCTTTTTAGTTTACTTCACTAATGTTCTAACCTTTTAAATAGCCCGTTTTTGGCAGCAGATTTCGCTTACGGCCATACCACGTTGAGAACGCCCGATCTCGTCTGATCTCGGAAGCTAAGCAGGGTCGGGCCTGGTTAGTACTTGGATGGGAGACCGCCTGGGAATACCAGGTGCTGTAAGCTTTTTAGTTTACTTCACTAATGTTCTAACCTTTTAAATAGCCCGTTTTTGGCAGCAGATTTCGCTTACGGCCATACCACGTTGAGAACGCCCGATCTCGTCTGATCTCGGAAGCTAAGCAGGGTCGGGCCTGGTTAGTACTTGGATGGGAGACCGCCTGGGAATACCAGGTGCTGTAAGCTTTTTAGTTTACTTCACTAATGTTCTAACCTTTTAAATAGCCCGTTTTTGGCAGCAGATTTCGCTTACGGCCATACCACGTTGAGAACGCCCGATCTCGTCTGATCTCGGAAGCTAAGCAGGGTCGGGCCTGGTTAGTACTTGAATGGGAGACCGCCTGGGAATACCAGGTGCTGTAAGCATTTTTGTTTTTAAAAAAAAAAAAAAAAAAAAAAAAAAAGAGTCCATGAGATTCTTCAAAAAGCCTGAAATATTCTCTGAGTTTCTTCAACATGCCCGGTCTTGGGAGCAGAGTTTCTTCAGAAGGCCTGAAAAATTCGATGAATTTCTTCAAAAAGCCAGTTTTTGGCAGCAGATTTCGCTTACGGCCATACCACGTTGAGAACGCCCGATCTCGTCTGATCTCGGAAGCTAAGCAGGGTCGGGCCTGGTTAGTACTTGGATGGGAGACCGCCTGGGAATACCAGGTGCTGTAAGCTTTTTAGTTTACTTCACTAATGTTCTAACCTTTTAAATAGCCCGTTTTTGGCAGCAGATTTCGCTTACGGCCATACCACGTTGAGAACGCCCGATCTCGTCTGATCTCGGAAGCTAAGCAGGGTCGGGCCTGGTTAGTACTTGAATGGGAGACCGCCTGGGAATACCAGGTGCTGTAAGCATTTTTGTTTTAAAAAAAAAAAAAAAAAAAAAAAAAAAGAGTCCATGAGATTCTTCAAAAAGCCTGAAATATTCTCTGAGTTTCTTCAACATGCCCGGTCTTGGGAGCAGAGTTTCTTCAGAAGGCCTGAAAAATTCGATGAATTTCTTCAAAAAGCCCGTTTTTGGCAGCAGATTTCGCTTACGGCCATACCACGTTGAGAACGCCCGATCTCGTCTGATCTCGGAAGCTAAGCAGGGTCGGGCCTGGTTAGTACTTGGATGGGAGACCGCCTGGGAATACCAGGTGCTGTAAGCTTTTTAGTTTACTTCACTAATGTTCTAACCTTTTAAATAGCCCGTTTTTGGCAGCAGATTTCGCTTACGGCCATACCACGTTGAGAACGCCCGATCTCGTCTGATCTCGGAAGCTAAGCAGGGTCGGGCCTGGTTAGTACTTGGATGGGAGACCGCCTGGGAATACCAGGTGCTGTAAGCTTTTTAGTTTACTTCACTAATGTTCTAACCTTTTAAATAGCCCGTTTTTGGCAGCAGATTTCGCTTACGGCCATACCACGTTGAGAACGCCCGATCTCGTCTGATCTCGGAAGCTAAGCAGGGTCGGGCCTGGTTAGTACTTGGATGGGAGACCGCCTGGGAATACCAGGTGCTGTAAGCTTTTTAGTTTACTTCACTAATGTTCTAACCTTTTAAATAGCCCGTTTTTGGCAGCAGATTTCGCTTACGGCCATACCACGTTGAGAACGCCCGATCTCGTCTGATCTCGGAAGCTAAGCAGGGTCGGGCCTGGTTAGTACTTGAATGGGAGACCGCCTGGGAATACCAGGTGCTGTAAGCATTTTTGTTTTTAAAAAAAAAAAAAAAAAAAAAAAAAAGAGTCCATGAGATTCTTCAAAAAGCCTGAAATATTCTCTGAGTTTCTTCAACATGCCCGGTCTTGGGAGCAGAGTTTCTTCAGAAGGCCTGAAAAATTCGATGAATTTCTTCAAAAAGCCCGTTTTTGGCAGCAGATTTCGCTTACGGCCATACCACGTTGAGAACGCCCGATCTCGTCTGATCTCGGAAGCTAAGCAGGGTCGGGCCTGGTTAGTACTTGGATGGGAGACCGCCTGGGAATACCAGGTGCTGTAAGCTTTTTAGTTTACTTCACTAATGTTCTAACCTTTTAAATAGCCCGTTTTTGGCAGCAGATTTCGCTTACGGCCATACCACGTTGAGAACGCCCGATCTCGTCTGATCTCGGAAGCTAAGCAGGGTCGGGCCTGGTTAGTACTTGGATGGGAGACCGCCTGGGAATACCAGGTGCTGTAAGCTTTTTAGTTTACTTCACTAATGTTCTAACCTTTTAAATAGCCCGTTTTTGGCAGCAGATTTCGCTTACGGCCATACCACGTTGAGAACGCCCGATCTCGTCTGATCTCGGAAGCTAAGCAGGGTCGGGCCTGGTTAGTACTTGGATGGGAGACCGCCTGGGAATACCAGGTGCTGTAAGCTTTTTAGTTTACTTCACTAATGTTCTAACCTTTTAAATAGCCCGTTTTTGGCAGCAGATTTCACTTACGGCCATACCACGTTGAGAACGCCCGATCTCGTCTGATCTCGGAAGCTAAGCAGGGTCGGGCCTGGTTAGTACTTGGATGGGAGACAGCCTGGGAATACCAGGTGCTGTAAGCATTTTTGTTTTTAAAAAAAAAAAAAAAAAAAAAAAAAAAGAGTCCATGAGATTCTTCAAAAAGCCTGAAATATTCTCTGAGTTTCTTCAACATGCCCGGTCTTGGGAGCAGAGTTTCTTCAGAAGGCCTGAAAAATTCGATGAATTTCTTCAAAAAGCCCGTTTTTGGCAGCAGATTTCGCTTACGGCCATACCACGTTGAGAACGCCCGATCTCGTCTGATCTCGGAAGCTAAGCAGGGTCGGGCCTGGTTAGTACTTGGATGGGAGACCGCCTGGGAATACCAGGTGCTGTAAGCTTTTTAGTTTACTTCACTAATGTTCTAACCTTTTAAATAGCCCGTTTTTGGCAGCAGATTTCGCTTACGGCCATACCACGTTGAGAACGCCCGATCTCGTCTGATCTCGGAAGCTAAGCAGGGTCGGGCCTGGTTAGTACTTGAATGGGAGACCGCCTGGGAATACCAGGTGCTGTAAGCATTTTTGTTTTTTAAAAAAAAAAAAAAAAAAAAAAAAAGAGTCCATGAGATTCTTCAAAAAGCCTGAAATATTCTCTGAGTTTCTTCAACATGCCCGGTCTTGGGAGCAGAGTTTCTTCAGAAGGCCTGAAAAATTCGATGAATTTCTTCAAAAAGCCCGTTTTTGGCAGCAGATTTCGCTTACGGCCATACCACGTTGAGAACGCCCGATCTCGTCTGATCTCGGAAGCTAAGCAGGGTCGGGCCTGGTTAGTACTTGGATGGGAGACCGCCTGGGAATACCAGGTGCTGTAAGCTTTTTCGTTTACTTCACTAATGTTCTAACCTTTTAAATAGCCCGTTTTGGGCAGCAGATTTCGCTTACGGCCATACCACGTTGAGAACGCCCGATCTCGTCTGATCTCGGAAGCTAAGCAGGGTCGGGCCTGGTTAGTACTTGGATGGGAGACCGCCTGGGAATACCAGGTGCTGTAAGCTTTTTAGTTTACTTCACTAATGTTCTAACCTTTTAAATAGCCCGTTTTTGGCAGCAGATTTCGCTTACGGCCATACCACGTTGAGAACGCCCGATCTCGTCTGATCTCGGAAGCTAAGCAGGGTCGGGCCTGGTTAGTACTTGGATGGGAGACCGCCTGGGAATACCAGGTGCTGTAAGCTTTTTAGTTTACTTCACTAATGTTCTAACCTTTTAAATAGCCCGTTTTTGGCAGCAGATTTCACTTGCGGCCATACCACGTTGAGAACGCCCGATCTCGTCTGATCTCGGAAGCTAAGCAGGGTCGGGCCTGGTTAGTACTTGGATGGGAGACCGCCTGGGAATACCAGGTGCTGTAAGCATTTTTGTTTTTAAAAAAAAAAAAAAAGAGTCCATGAGATTCTTCAAAAAGCCTGAAATATTCTCTGAGTTTCTTCAACATGCCCGGTCTTGGGAGCAGAGTTTCTTCAGAAGGCCTGAAAAATTCGATGAATTTCTTCAAAAAGCCCGTTTTTGGCAGCAGATTTCGCTTACGGCCATACCACGTTGAGAACGCCCGATCTCGTCTGATCTCGGAAGCTAAGCAGGGTCGGGCCTGGTTAGTACTTGGATGGGAGACCGCCTGGGAATACCAGGTGCTGTAAGCTTTTTAGTTTACTTCACTAATGTTCTAACCTTTTAAATAGCCCGTTTTTGGCAGCAGATTTCGCTTACGGCCATACCACGTTGAGAACGCCCGATCTCGTCTGATCTCGGAAGCTAAGCAGGGTCGGGCCTGGTTAGTACTTGGATGGGAGACCGCCTGGGAATACCAGGTGCTGTAAGCTTTTTAGTTTACTTCACTAATGTTCTAACCTTTTAAATAGCCCGTTTTTGGCAGCAGATTTCACTTGCGGCCATACCACGTTGAGAACGCCCGATCTCGTCTGATCTCGGAAGCTAAGCAGGGTCGGGCCTGGTTAGTACTTGGATGGGAGACCGCCTGGGAATACCAGGTGCTGTAAGCTTTTTAGTTTACTTCACTAATGTTCTAACCTTTTAAATAGCCCGTTTTTGGCAGCAGATTTCGCTTACGGCCATACCACGTTGAGAACGCCCGATCTCGTCTGATCTCGGAAGCTAAGCAGGGTCGGGCCTGGTTAGTACTTGGATGGGAGACCGCCTGGGAATACCAGGTGCTGTAAGCTTTTTAGTTTACTTCACTAATGTTCTAACCTTTTAAATAGCCCGTTTTTGGCAGCAGATTTCGCTTACGGCCATACCACGTTGAGAACGCCCGATCTCGTCTGATCTCGGAAGCTAAGCAGGGTCGGGCCTGGTTAGTACTTGGATGGGAGACCGCCTGGGAATACCAGGTGCTGTAAGCATTTTTGTTTTTTAAAAAAAATAAAGAGTCCATGAGATTCTTCAAAAAGCCTGAAATATTCTCTGAGTTTCTTCAACATGCCCGGTCTTGGGAGCAGAGTTTCTTCAGAAGGCCTGAAAAATTCGATGAATTTCTTCAAAAAGCCCGTTTTTGGCAGCAGATTTCGCTTACGGCCATACCACGTTGAGAACGCCCGATCTCGTCTGATCTCGGAAGCTAAGCAGGGTCGGGCCTGGTTAGTACTTGGATGGGAGACCGCCTGGGAATACCAGGTGCTGTAAGCATTTTTGTTTTTAAAAAAAAAAAAAAAAAAAAAAAAAAGAGTCCATGAGATTCTTCAAAAAGCCTGAAATATTCTCTGAGTTTCTTCAACATGCCCGGTCTTGGGAGCAGAGTTTCTTCAGAAGGCCTGAAAAATTCGATGAATTTCTTCAAAAAGCCCGTTTTTGGCAGCAGATTTCGCTTACGGCCATACCACGTTGAGAACGCCCGATCTCGTCTGATCTCGGAAGCTAAGCAGGGTCGGGCCTGGTTAGTACTTGGATGGGAGACCGCCTGGGAATACCAGGTGCTGTAAGCATTTTTGTTTTAAAAAAAAAAAAAAAAGAGTCCATGAGATTCTTCAAAAAGCCTGAAATATTCTCTGAGTTTCTTCAACATGCCCGGTCTTGGGAGCAGAGTTTCTTCAGAAGGCCTGAAAAATTCGATGAATTTCTTCAAAAAGCCCGTTTTTGGCAGCAGATTTCGCTTACGGCCATACCACGTTGAGAACGCCCGATCTCGTCTGATCTCGGAAGCTAAGCAGGGTCGGGCCTGGTTAGTACTTGGATGGGAGACCGCCTGGGAATACCAGGTGCTGTAAGCTTTTTAGTTTACTTCACTAATGTTCTAACCTTTTAAATAGCCCGTTTTTGGCAGCAGATTTCGCTTACGGCCATACCACGTTGAGAACGCCCGATCTCGTCTGATCTCGGAAGCTAAGCAGGGTCGGGCCTGGTTAGTACTTGGATGGGAGACCGCCTGGGAATACCAGGTGCTGTAAGCATTTTTGTTTTAAAAAAAAAAAAAAAAAAAAAAAAAAAAAGAGTCCATGAGATTCTTCAAAAAGCCTGAAATATTCTCTGAGTTTCTTCAACATGCCCGGTCTTGGGAGCAGAGTTTCTTCAGAAGGCCTGAAAAATTCGATGAATTTCTTCAAAAAGCCCGTTTTTGGCAGCAGATTTCGCTTACGGCCATACCACGTTGAGAACGCCCGATCTCGTCTGATCTCGGAAGCTAAGCAGGGTCGGGCCTGGTTAGTACTTGGATGGGAGACCGCCTGGGAATACCAGGTGCTGTAAGCTTTTTAGTTTACTTCACTAATGTTCTAACCTTTTAAATAGCCCGTTTTTGGCAGCAGATTTTGCTTACGGCCATACCACGTTGAGAACGCCCGATCTCGTCTGATCTCGGAAGCTAAGCAGGGTCGGGCCTGGTTAGTACTTGGATGGGAGACCGCCTTGGAATACCAGGTGCTGTAAGCTTTTTAGTTTACTTCACTAATGTTCTAACCTTTTAAATAGCCCGTTTTTGGCAGCAGATTTAGCTTACGGCCATACCACGTTGAGAACGCCCGATCTCGTCTGATCTCGGAAGCTAAGCAGGGTCGGGCCTGGTTAGTACTTGGATGGGAGACCGCCTGGGAATACCAGGTGCTGTAAGCTTTTTAGTTTACTTCACTAATGTTCTAACCTTTTAAATAGCCCGTTTTTGGCAGCAGATTTCGCTTACGGCCATACCACGTTGAGAACGCCCGATCTCGTCTGATCTCGGAAGCTAAGCAGGGTCGGGCCTGGTTAGTACTTGGATGGGAGACCGCCTGGGAATACCAGGTGCTGTAAGCATTTTTGTTTTTAAAAAAAAAAAAAAAAAAAAAAAAAGAGTCCATGAGATTCTTCAAAAAGCCTGAAATATTCTCTGAGTTTCTTCAACATGCCCGGTCTTGGGAGCAGAGTTTCTTCAGAAGGCCTGAAAAATTCGATGAATTTCTTCAAAAAGCCCGTTTTTGGCAGCAGATTTCGCTTACGGCCATACCACGTTGAGAACGCCCGATCTCGTCTGATCTCGGAAGCTAAGCAGGGTCGGGCCTGGTTAGTACTTGGATGGGAGACCGCCTGGGAATACCAGGTGCTGTAAGCTTTTTAGTTTACTTCACTAATGTTCTAACCTTTTAAATAGCCCGTTTTTGGCAGCAGATTTCACTTACGGCCATACCACGTTGAGAACGCCCGATCTCGTCTGATCTCGGAAGCTAAGCAGGGTCGGGCCTGGTTAGTACTTGGATGGGAGACCGCCTGGGAATACCAGGTGCTGTAAGCATTTTTGTTTTTTAAAAAAAATAAAGAGTCCATGAGATTCTTCAAAAAGCCTGAAATATTCTCTGAGTTTCTTCAACATGCCCGGTCTTGGGAGCAGAGTTTCTTCAGAAGGCCTGAAAAATTCGATGAATTTCTTCAAAAAGCCCGTTTTTGGCAGCAGATTTCGCTTACGGCCATACCACGTTGAGAACGCCCGATCTCGTCTGATCTCGGAAGCTAAGCAGGGTCGGGCCTGGTTAGTACTTGGATGGGAGACCGCCAGGGAATACCAGGTGCTGTAAGCATTTTTGTTTTTAAAAAAAAAAAAAAAAAAAAAAAAAAGAGTCCATGAGATTCTTCAAAAAGCCTGAAATATTCTCTGAGTTTCTTCAACATGCCCGGTCTTGGGAGCAGAGTTTCTTCAGAAGGCCTGAAAAATTCGATGAATTTCTTCAAAAAGCCCGTTTTTGGCAGCAGATTTCGCTTACGGCCATACCACGTTGAGAACGCCCGATCTCGTCTGATCTCGGAAGCTAAGCAGGGTCGGGCCTGGTTAGTACTTGGATGGGAGACCGCCTGGGAATACCAGGTGCTGTAAGCTTTTTAGTTTACTTCACTAATGTTCTAACCTTTTAAATAGCCCGTTTTTGGCAGCAGATTTCACTTACGGCCATACCACGTTGAGAACGCCCGATCTCGTCTGATCTCGGAAGCTAAGCAGGGTCGGGCCTGGTTAGTACTTGGATGGGAGACCGCCTGGGAATACCAGGTGCTGTAAGCTTTTTAGTTTACTTCACTAATGTTCTAACCTTTTAAATAGCCCGTTTTTGGCAGCAGATTTCGCTTACGGCCATACCACGTTGAGAACGCCCGATCTCGTCTGATCTCGGAAGCTAAGCAGGGTCGGGCCTGGTTAGTACTTGGATGGGAGACCGCCTGGGAATACCAGGTGCTGTAAGCATTTTTGTTTTTAAAAAAAAAAAAAAAAAAAAAAAAAAGAGTCCATGAGATTCTTCAAAAAGCCTGAAATATTCTCTGAGTTTCTTCAACATGCCCGGTCTTGGGAGCAGAGTTTCTTCAGAAGGCCTGAAAAATTCGATGAATTTCTTCAAAAAGCCCGTTTTTGGCAGCAGATTTCGCTTACGGCCATACCACGTTGAGAACGCCCGATCTCGTCTGATCTCGGAAGCTAAGCAGGGTCGGGCCTGGTTAGTACTTGGATGGGAGACCGCCTGGGAATACCAGGTGCTGTAAGCTTTTTAGTTTACTTCACTAATGTTCTAACCTTTTAAATAGCCCGTTTTTGGCAGCAGATTTCACTTACGGCCATACCACGTTGAGAACGCCCGATCTCGTCTGATCTCGGAAGCTAAGCAGGGTCGGGCCTGGTTAGTACTTGGATGGGAGACCGCCTGGGAATACCAGGTGCTGTAAGCATTTTTGTTTTTTAAAAAAAATAAAGAGTCCATGAGATTCTTCAAAAAGCCTGAAATATTCTCTGAGTTTCTTCAACATGCCCGGTCTTGGGAGCAGAGTTTCTTCAGAAGGCCTGAAAAATTCGATGAATTTCTTCAAAAAGCCCGTTTTTGGCAGCAGATTTCGCTTACGGCCATACCACGTTGAGAACGCCCGATCTCGTCTGATCTCGGAAGCTAAGCAGGGTCGGGCCTGGTTAGTACTTGGATGGGAGACCGCCTGGGAATACCAGGTGCTGTAAGCATTTTTGTTTTTAAAAAAAAAAAAAAAAAAAAAAAAAAGAGTCCATGAGATTCTTCAAAAAGCCTGAAATATTCTCTGAGTTTCTTCAACATGCCCGGTCTTGGGAGCAGAGTTTCTTCAGAAGGCCTGAAAAATTCGATGAATTTCTTCAAAAAGCCCGTTTTTGGCAGCAGATTTCGCTTACGGCCATACCACGTTGAGAACGCCCGATCTCGTCTGATCTCGGAAGCTAAGCAGGGTCGGGCCTGGTTAGTACTTGGATGGGAGACCGCCTGGGAATACCAGGTGCTGTAAGCATTTTTGTTTTAAAAAAAAAAAAAAAAGAGTCCATGAGATTCTTCAAAAAGCCTGAAATATTCTCTGAGTTTCTTCAACATGCCCGGTCTTGGGAGCAGAGTTTCTTCAGAAGGCCTGAAAAATTCGATGAATTTCTTCAAAAAGCCCGTTTTTGGCAGCAGATTTCGCTTACGGCCATACCACGTTGAGAACGCCCGATCTCGTCTGATCTCGGAAGCTAAGCAGGGTCGGGCCTGGTTAGTACTTGGATGGGAGACCGCCTGGGAATACCAGGTGCTGTAAGCTTTTTAGTTTACTTCACTAATGTTCTAACCTTTTAAATAGCCCGTTTTTGGCAGCAGATTTCGCTTACGGCCATACCACGTTGAGAACGCCCGATCTCGTCTGATCTCGGAAGCTAAGCAGGGTCGGGCCTGGTTAGTACTTGGATGGGAGACCGCCTGGGAATACCAGGTGCTGTAAGCATTTTTGTTTTAAAAAAAAAAAAAAAAAAAAAAAAAAAAAGAGTCCATGAGATTCTTCAAAAAGCCTGAAATATTCTCTGAGTTTCTTCAACATGCCCGGTCTTGGGAGCAGAGTTTCTTCAGAAGGCCTGAAAAATTCGATGAATTTCTTCAAAAAGCCCGTTTTTGGCAGCAGATTTCGCTTACGGCCATACCACGTTGAGAACGCCCGATCTCGTCTGATCTCGGAAGCTAAGCAGGGTCGGGCCTGGTTAGTACTTGGATGGGAGACCGCCTGGGAATACCAGGTGCTGTAAGCTTTTTAGTTTACTTCACTAATGTTCTAACCTTTTAAATAGCCCGTTTTTGGCAGCAGATTTTGCTTACGGCCATACCACGTTGAGAACGCCCGATCTCGTCTGATCTCGGAAGCTAAGCAGGGTCGGGCCTGGTTAGTACTTGGATGGGAGACCGCCTTGGAATACCAGGTGCTGTAAGCTTTTTAGTTTACTTCACTAATGTTCTAACCTTTTAAATAGCCCGTTTTTGGCAGCAGATTTAGCTTACGGCCATACCACGTTGAGAACGCCCGATCTCGTCTGATCTCGGAAGCTAAGCAGGGTCGGGCCTGGTTAGTACTTGGATGGGAGACCGCCTGGGAATACCAGGTGCTGTAAGCTTTTTAGTTTACTTCACTAATGTTCTA
Organism: Leuciscus leuciscus; assembly: GCF_965113295.1. Taxonomy (NCBI): domain Eukaryota; kingdom Metazoa; phylum Chordata; class Actinopteri; order Cypriniformes; family Leuciscidae; genus Leuciscus; species Leuciscus leuciscus. The sequence continues at coordinate 40,486,695 of NC_138733.1, forward strand.
ACCTTTTAAATAGCCCGTTTTTGGCAGCAGATTTCGCTTACGGCCATACCACGTTGAGAACGCCCGATCTCGTCTGATCTCGGAAGCTAAGCAGGGTCGGGCCTGGTTAGTACTTGGATGGGAGACCGCCTGGGAATACCAGGTGCTGTAAGCATTTTTGTTTTTAAAAAAAAAAAAAAAAAAAAAAAAAGAGTCCATGAGATTCTTCAAAAAGCCTGAAATATTCTCTGAGTTTCTTCAACATGCCCGGTCTTGGGAGCAGAGTTTCTTCAGAAGGCCTGAAAAATTCGATGAATTTCTTCAAAAAGCCCGTTTTTGGCAGCAGATTTCGCTTACGGCCATACCACGTTGAGAACGCCCGATCTCGTCTGATCTCGGAAGCTAAGCAGGGTCGGGCCTGGTTAGTACTTGGATGGGAGACCGCCTGGGAATACCAGGTGCTGTAAGCTTTTTAGTTTACTTCACTAATGTTCTAACCTTTTAAATAGCCCGTTTTTGGCAGCAGATTTCACTTACGGCCATACCACGTTGAGAACGCCCGATCTCGTCTGATCTCGGAAGCTAAGCAGGGTCGGGCCTGGTTAGTACTTGGATGGGAGACCGCCTGGGAATACCAGGTGCTGTAAGCATTTTTGTTTTTTAAAAAAAATAAAGAGTCCATGAGATTCTTCAAAAAGCCTGAAATATTCTCTGAGTTTCTTCAACATGCCCGGTCTTGGGAGCAGAGTTTCTTCAGAAGGCCTGAAAAATTCGATGAATTTCTTCAAAAAGCCCGTTTTTGGCAGCAGATTTCGCTTACGGCCATACCACGTTGAGAACGCCCGATCTCGTCTGATCTCGGAAGCTAAGCAGGGTCGGGCCTGGTTAGTACTTGGATGGGAGACCGCCAGGGAATACCAGGTGCTGTAAGCATTTTTGTTTTTAAAAAAAAAAAAAAAAAAAAAAAAAAGAGTCCATGAGATTCTTCAAAAAGCCTGAAATATTCTCTGAGTTTCTTCAACATGCCCGGTCTTGGGAGCAGAGTTTCTTCAGAAGGCCTGAAAAATTCGATGAATTTCTTCAAAAAGCCCGTTTTTGGCAGCAGATTTCGCTTACGGCCATACCACGTTGAGAACGCCCGATCTCGTCTGATCTCGGAAGCTAAGCAGGGTCGGGCCTGGTTAGTACTTGGATGGGAGACCGCCTGGGAATACCAGGTGCTGTAAGCTTTTTAGTTTACTTCACTAATGTTCTAACCTTTTAAATAGCCCGTTTTTGGCAGCAGATTTCACTTACGGCCATACCACGTTGAGAACGCCCGATCTCGTCTGATCTCGGAAGCTAAGCAGGGTCGGGCCTGGTTAGTACTTGGATGGGAGACCGCCTGGGAATACCAGGTGCTGTAAGCTTTTTAGTTTACTTCACTAATGTTCTAACCTTTTAAATAGCCCGTTTTTGGCAGCAGATTTCGCTTACGGCCATACCACGTTGAGAACGCCCGATCTCGTCTGATCTCGGAAGCTAAGCAGGGTCGGGCCTGGTTAGTACTTGGATGGGAGACCGCCTGGGAATACCAGGTGCTGTAAGCATTTTTGTTTTTAAAAAAAAAAAAAAAAAAAAAAAAAAGAGTCCATGAGATTCTTCAAAAAGCCTGAAATATTCTCTGAGTTTCTTCAACATGCCCGGTCTTGGGAGCAGAGTTTCTTCAGAAGGCCTGAAAAATTCGATGAATTTCTTCAAAAAGCCCGTTTTTGGCAGCAGATTTCGCTTACGGCCATACCACGTTGAGAACGCCCGATCTCGTCTGATCTCGGAAGCTAAGCAGGGTCGGGCCTGGTTAGTACTTGGATGGGAGACCGCCTGGGAATACCAGGTGCTGTAAGCTTTTTAGTTTACTTCACTAATGTTCTAACCTTTTAAATAGCCCGTTTTTGGCAGCAGATTTCACTTACGGCCATACCACGTTGAGAACGCCCGATCTCGTCTGATCTCGGAAGCTAAGCAGGGTCGGGCCTGGTTAGTACTTGGATGGGAGACCGCCTGGGAATACCAGGTGCTGTAAGCATTTTTGTTTTTTAAAAAAAAAAAAGAGTCCATGAGATTCTTCAAAAAGCCTGAAATATTCTCTGAGTTTCTTCAACATGCCCGGTCTTGGGAGCAGAGTTTCTTCAGAAGGCCTGAAAAATTCGATGAATTTCTTCAAAAAGCCCGTTTTTGGCAGCAGATTTCGCTTACGGCCATACCACGTTGAGAACGCCCGATCTCGTCTGATCTCGGAAGCTAAGCAGGGTCGGGCCTGGTTAGTACTTGGATGGGAGACCGCCTGGGAATACCAGGTGCTGTAAGCTTTTTAGTTTACTTCACTAATGTTCTAACCTTTTAAATAGCCCGTTTTTGGCAGCAGATTTTGCTTACGGCCATACCACGTTGAGAACGCCCGATCTCGTCTGATCTCGGAAGCTAAGCAGGGTCGGGCCTGGTTAGTACTTGGATGGGAGACCGCCTTGGAATACCAGGTGCTGTAAGCTTTTTAGTTTACTTCACTAATGTTCTAACCTTTTAAATAGCCCGTTTTTGGCAGCAGATTTAGCTTACGGCCATACCACGTTGAGAACGCCCGATCTCGTCTGATCTCGGAAGCTAAGCAGGGTCGGGCCTGGTTAGTACTTGGATGGGAGACCGCCTGGGAATACCAGGTGCTGTAAGCTTTTTAGTTTACTTCACTAATGTTCTAACCTTTTAAATAGCCCGTTTTTGGCAGCAGATTTCGCTTACGGCCATACCACGTTGAGAACGCCCGATCTCGTCTGATCTCGGAAGCTAAGCAGGGTCGGGCCTGGTTAGTACTTGGATGGGAGACCGCCTGGGAATACCAGGTGCTGTAAGCATTTTTGTTTTTAAAAAAAAAAAAAAAAAAAAAAAAAAGAGTCCATGAGATTCTTCAAAAAGCCTGAAATATTCTCTGAGTTTCTTCAACATGCCCGGTCTTGGGAGCAGAGTTTCTTCAGAAGGCCTGAAAAATTCGATGAATTTCTTCAAAAAGCCCGTTTTTGGCAGCAGATTTCGCTTACGGCCATACCACGTTGAGAACGCCCGATCTCGTCTGATCTCGGAAGCTAAGCAGGGTCGGGCCTGGTTAGTACTTGGATGGGAGACCGCCTGGGAATACCAGGTGCTGTAAGCTTTTTAGTTTACTTCACTAATGTTCTAACCTTTTAAATAGCCCGTTTTTGGCAGCAGATTTCACTTACGGCCATACCACGTTGAGAACGCCCGATCTCGTCTGATCTCGGAAGCTAAGCAGGGTCGGGCCTGGTTAGTACTTGGATGGGAGACCGCCTGGGAATACCAGGTGCTGTAAGCATTTTTGTTTTTTAAAAAAAATAAAGAGTCCATGAGATTCTTCAAAAAGCCTGAAATATTCTCTGAGTTTCTTCAACATGCCCGGTCTTGGGAGCAGAGTTTCTTCAGAAGGCCTGAAAAATTCGATGAATTTCTTCAAAAAGCCCGTTTTTGGCAGCAGATTTCGCTTACGGCCATACCACGTTGAGAACGCCCGATCTCGTCTGATCTCGGAAGCTAAGCAGGGTCGGGCCTGGTTAGTACTTGGATGGGAGACCGCCTGGGAATACCAGGTGCTGTAAGCATTTTTGTTTTTAAAAAAAAAAAAAAAAAAAAAAAAAAGAGTCCATGAGATTCTTCAAAAAGCCTGAAATATTCTCTGAGTTTCTTCAACATGCCCGGTCTTGGGAGCAGAGTTTCTTCAGAAGGCCTGAAAAATTCGATGAATTTCTTCAAAAAGCCCGTTTTTGGCAGCAGATTTCGCTTACGGCCATACCACGTTGAGAACGCCCGATCTCGTCTGATCTCGGAAGCTAAGCAGGGTCGGGCCTGGTTAGTACTTGGATGGGAGACCGCCTGGGAATACCAGGTGCTGTAAGCATTTTTGTTTTAAAAAAAAAAAAAAAAAAGAGTCCATGAGATTCTTCAAAAAGCCTGAAATATTCTCTGAGTTTCTTCAACATGCCCGGTCTTGGGAGCAGAGTTTCTTCAGAAGGCCTGAAAAATTCGATGAATTTCTTCAAAAAGCCCGTTTTTGGCAGCAGATTTTGCTTACGGCCATACCACGTTGAGAACGCCCGATCTCGTCTGATCTCGGAAGCTAAGCAGGGTCGGGCCTGGTTAGTACTTGGATGGGAGACCGCCTGGGAATACCAGGTGCTGTAAGCGTTTTAGTTTACTTCACTAATGTTCTAACCTTTTAAATAGCCCGTTTTTGGCAGCAGATTTCGCTTACGGCCATACCACGTTGAGAACGCCCGATCTCGTCTGATCTCGGAAGCTAAGCAGGGTCGGGCCTGGTTAGTACTTGGATGGGAGACCGCCTGGGAATACCAGGTGCTGTAAGCTTTTTAGTTTACTTCACTAATGTTCTAACCTTTTAAATAGCCCGTTTTTGGCAGCAGATTTCGCTTACGGCCATACCACGTTGAGAACGCCCGATCTCGTCTGATCTCGGAAGCTAAGCAGGGTCGGGCCTGGTTAGTACTTGGATGGGAGACCGCCTGGGAATACCAGGTGCTGTAAGCTTTTTAGTTTACTTCACTAATGTTCTAACCTTTTAAATAGCCCGTTTTTTGGCAGCAGATTTCGCTTACGGCCATACCACGTTGAGAACGCCCGATCTCGTCTGATCTCGGAAGCTAAGCAGGGTCGGGCCTGGTTAGTACTTGGATGGGAGACCGCCTGGGAATACTAGGTGCTGTAAGCTTTTTAGTTTACTTCACTAATGTTCTAACCTTTTAAATAGCCCGTTTTTGGCAGCAGATTTCGCTTACGGCCATACCACGTTGAGAACGCCCGATCTCGTCTGATCTCGGAAGCTAAGCAGGGTCGGGCCTGGTTAGTACTTGGATGGGAGACCGCCTGGGAATACCAGGTGCTGTAAGCTTTTTAGTTTACTTCACTAATGTTCTAACCTTTTAAATAGCCCGTTTTTGGCAGCAGATTTCGCTTACGGCCATACCACGTTGAGAACGCCCGATCTCGTCTGATCTCGGAAGCTAAGCAGGGTCGGGCCTGGTTAGTACTTGGATGGGAGACCGCCTGGGAATACCAGGTGCTGTAAGCTTTTTAGTTTACTTCACTAATGTTCTAACCTTTTAAATAGCCCGTTTTTGGCAGCAGATTTCACTTACGGCCATACCACGTTGAGAACGCCCGATCTCGTCTGATCTCGGAAGCTAAGCAGGGTCGGGCCTGGTTAGTACTCACTGCATGAAAATTGGGATTTCCGACCCCGTAAACGGCCGTAAATCTCCCTAATTTTCGGCAGTTAACGACAATTTACAGCCTGTGAACGTCGCGTTCGTCTGTGCCGAATATTGTCGGAAACGAACCATGACGTATGCAGAGCGCTCGCGCCGGAGGTGTGAATGGCTCTAATTACCATATGAATAGCAGCTCCCGCCAGAGAAAGGCTTGAATTTCCTCACTCACTATTGGTTGAACCCACGTGGTTTTAACAAGAAAAATCACTCGTGATTGGTTGGCAGATCTGTTACTATTGGTCACCCTCGCTCATTATAAATTCAAAAAATTATAATATTCATATAAATGATGATACATAAATTATTTTTTTATATTCATAATATGCTATTCTGTGGTATATTCATGTCATTGTTAACCTATGGACTACACTATTATTACCATCAAGGACATGAATTTATAAAGGAAAGGAAAATTTGCCAGGGACATGCTGTTTATTCAAAGAAAGAGCTTTATTAGCACAAACACAAAACAATATACACCTATGTACAAAGCATAGATCATCTGCACACACAACAAATTGGAAGCTCAGTGTCTGTTTTCATCTTCGGAGCTGTAGGTGACTAGCGGCGTTCTCTCTGAATTCGATCCACTTTGAAAACGTCTGTGGTGCGTTGTCCTGTATTTAGGAGTCGCCTCTAATCTCGACTGCAGCGTAGCACAGAGCTCTGTGAGCTCCTGGCTGGTGGTTGAACTTCATCGGACATCAGATCTATGGTGGCGCACTTCCAAATGCCCACGTCATCCTCACCTAGCACACCGTCTCGCTTCTAGCAGCTGTAAAAACAACCAATACAGACAATCAGTACTGTGATGCACTGTGTATGGACACAAAACATCTATTAATGCACTTGAAAAATAGTCACATTGACTAAAAATCTTACCCTCTTTCTTCTCGCTCGACTCCGAGCTGAACTCTTCACAGCTTCGGCCTGCAATGCCAGATCTGGTTGTTTGTACCTGAAGCTCCTGCGTACTGTCTCGTAGTACGTCTTACAGGCAGCTGGAAAACAATTAAATGAGAGTGATATGAATAAAAACAACGCAAGTCACAGTAAAATTAAACAAGGAGAAAATAGTCAAAGTTACTTATAATGTCGTCATGATCAGCGTCATGAAAATCTGGACTTGCAGACATAGCTCTGAGTAAATGTGAGGTTACGCCCTCGTTATGAGGCGAGGTTACTCTATGGAAACAAAATGTATGATTAAGATCGTAAACTATAACGGATCTATTTTCTTATACAAGAGAATGAAAGCATATTCTTTGAATCTTACCTTTAAAATGTTTGTAAGTTTTTATGAAAGTAAAAAAATAAAAGAATGTAAGATTCTTTATTTTTTTTTACCTTGCTCCAGTTCGTAGCGCCCACAATTTGTCTCAGAGTTGAGAAGATGGCATACTGCTTCCTGTAAATTACATGATTATTTACAATTATTAAACAAATAATAGCCATCACTCCCATGACCTCTTGCTTTATGATGAAATCATGAAAAACTGAATATTCTTACATTTCACAAGGCCTGACAAAATACAAAAGTGACCGATGAGATGAATACTTACTGGGTGTCAACAGGTCTTTGCTCAGAGGTGCGGTAGCATCTTAAGGGCGAAAAAAACAAAGAATATTCAAAAATGTACAATTATTGAAATCAAACAAAAAGGTAAGAATTGCCACACTCTGCTCTTCTAAGCAAGACTGTCTGAAACATGTCATTAAGCCAATAAAATAAACTGTTACCAAACTTGATTCTCAAGCAGTAAGTAAAGACCAATTTATAGTTATGCGTCGACCTCCCGCTGTAGCTACAGAGTAGGCTGTGTACATAGCGTACCCTTTAGCACACCCTGACGTGCACCTCTCCCAAAATGTAACAATGCGTAAATTTTACGTGGACGGAAGCGCTGTGATTGGTCTAGAACGCCTCCCTCGGGTTTCACAGGCTTCTTTCTGCATGTGTAATTGTGCGTCAACAGGGACAACAATGCAGAAGTATAAATGAAACAGTGTAGCCTATAGCGTAGAGGCTCGGGCTTCGGTCTGACGCAAAAGTATAAATCAGCCTTAAAGGATTAGTTCACCTCAAAATGAAAATTTCCTGATAATTTACTCACACTGAGTGACAAGATATCCATGTCTGTCTTTCCTCAGTGGAAAAGAAATTAAGTTTAAGGAAAACATTTCCATATTTTTAATGGCACATACTTTAATGGCAACCAAAGATCTCAATGTTCCAAGACGGTTCAAATGTCCGTCTCAATGCAGCTTCAGAGTCTCTACACAATCCCAGTCGAGAAATCAGGTTCTTATCTAGCAAAACCATCTGTCATTTTCTAAAATTATATATACACATTTATGTATTTTTTAAACAATTGTTTGTCTTGTGCTAGTCTGCTGGCATTACAGACATTTGAACCTTCTTTGAACATTGGGATTGTTGGTTTCCATTAAAGTCCAATCTCTGTAGAAAAATACTGAAATGTTAATCCTCAAAACTAAATTTATTTTCCACTGAAAAAAGAAATAAAGGTTGGGGCAACAGATAAAGTGAATACTCACTGGAAATTTCCTTGCGCTGAAATCTGGCTGCACATTTCTCCGGGTCAGAGAAGGCTTCCACAAGACATTCAAAGTTTGACTTAGAGTCTGAAACACATGAGTCAGCCAGTAAGTACGGTCATGTTGCCTATACTAAATTAATAATGATATACTGGAGTCATTACTACGCTTAATTAAGAGTGAGAAGAACCTACTCATCTTGAATGGACAAAAAAAGCGAATGTTTTTGTCTCATCTTTCCATAGAACGTTTGTAAAAGTAACTGAAACTACTGGAACTTCAAACGGGCAGAGGGACGACCAGACTCTGACCATAGATCGCTGCCCGTTTGAAGGTCCAGTAGTGTCAGTTACTTTTACAAACGTTCTATGGAAAGATGAGACAAAAACATTCGCTTTTTTTGTCCATTCAAGATGAGTAGGTTCTCACTCTTAATTAAGCGGCTTAAATAACTCTGAACAGCACTGTATATATTTAAAATAGATTATTTACAAGCAGTAAAAAACTACTTGTCTTGAATGGAGTGTGACTTTGTGCAGAGCAATGTTTTGTGCAGGGGGAAAAGTACTTACCAGGAGTGGACATTTCACTGCCAGGACGCTCCACTCGGCTAGACATGGCACAATCTTTATTAGATAAAACACATGAATAAGCCTGTGACTTATGTTGTACACAACACAATATTATGTTTAAGTTGTCATCAGTACTCACCAGTTTTGTGCAACATGCTGGTGTCCTCAATGGGCTGCAGCTTCCTTCGTACATTATTGAAGGGGGTAACGTTATATCTTGACGCTTATACAGAGGTAATGTAAAATAAAATATATAAAGTTAAAGAATTTAATTTTTAAACTGCAATTATAAATGAAGAGAAAACGATTACCCCTGATATTCTCATCCGAATCCAATAATACTGCAAAATGTTTGTATAAAATTTCAGGCCCAATTTGTATCAACCGATTTTATATTTCATCTAATCACCTCATCGTCCTTCTCCTCTGCCTGGTAACGTTGTGACGTTAGGTGTCACATTCACGACGCACATTTATAAATTAGACAATTCACCTTTAAACCCACCTTGCATCATCTGTGAACCCCGTAGCAAGCTGCTATATGGACAAGCTAACTTAGTTAGCAAAGAGCTAAGTTAGCCAGTCAGACTCAGAACTCTATGCCATGCTGCTATCGGTTTACGTGCAGTTTAGTATCCCAAATTGACATAATCTCTCGTGTACAGCTAAAATAACATGGACACTGAACATGAACCATGAGCAGCAAGCTAACTTTAAAAAAAAAAAAAAAAGCGCCAAAAGCTAACGAGAAGTTGTTTACACAGAGAGTGCGCGCGCGCGACCGGCTCTCTCTCTCTCTGGTCATTCTTTTAGTTAAAACATGCGCCCCGTCACAAACGCAGCCGTTCATCTACATTACTCACCGATCAAATAAGACTTTGGCGGGACAAAAATTCACTTTGGCAGGCGGTAAAACAAGTTCAATGCAGGAAAATTCATGCGTAAGTTTCCATTAGACTCGCACGGTAGCCAGGCAAATGGCGACTTGGCGAGCTCAGCTGTTGTTGACGCTGTGTGTGCTTCAAGATTATGACGCAAGTGCTAAGATTCTGATTGGCCAAGAGAAAAAGTGCTAAGATTCCGATTGGCCCAGAGAAATGTAAATTATAAGATTTATCCAATAATGTTTCTCAATTCTAGCCCGCATGGCAGTTTACTGTGAGAATACAGGAATATATAATTGTTTGTGTTTTGTTAGCTTAAGTTTCAGTGTGGATTGTTTGTGTAACCTTTAGACATTAATGAAGATAATTTAATATCTTCACTCCATCTCGTACTTTGAGATCCAGTGATCACTGTCTTCTTATCGTGCCCAGATCCAGACTTAAAAAACGAGGCGACTGCACTTTTGCGACTGCAGGCCCAAAACTTTGGAACAGTCTACCCCTCTATATCAGACTAGCTCCCTCAATTTCCATCTTCAAAACATCCTTGAAAACTTATTTATTTTCTCTTGCTTTTAATACCCCTTGACTGTGATACAACTATTGCCTTTTTTTTTATTTTAGTATTTTTTTTTCTTTTTTTTTCTGTTTCTGCCCTGCATTTTATCTATTGCCCTGTACAGCACTTTGGTCAGCCTTGGCTGTTTTTAATTGTGCGTTATAAATAAATATTGTATTGTATTGTATTTTTTTTAGAATTAAGTTAATACCTTTTAGTCACCTGGGATAAAACTCCCCCTGCTACCCTCATTTGCATTTGTAAAGCTCACAGCAGTCTCATTTACATGTTAAAGCATTAGAGGGAGGGGGGTCACGGGGCAAGCAAGTCCCACGTCAATTTCCGACAATTTCCGACAGTTTGCAGTGTTGCCTGTAAATTGCCGTTTGCAGTCGTAAACCTGAACTTCCACGACAATCTACAGCGCCGGT
>NC_138733.1:40504719-40507219 GCF_965113295.1 Leuciscus leuciscus
GAGCTCGCGCTCTCAAAGAAGGTCCCAGTTTCAATTCACTCGAACATCCAGAGCACGTCAAGGGCACGCGCCGTGCACAAAAAAGTGGTCTGAAGGAGGGGGCGAGGAGAGGTGGTAACGTAACATAGAGCTCGATTTCATTGGCACCCAGAAAAACTTGCCGTGACCCGGATTTGCTGCGGCCACAACGCAGAGTACTAACCACTATACGATCACGGCGAGCTACCGGTCTACCTGACGTGTCCCTGAATACAAAGGGGTATTTGTCATCTTTAGCTTGCAGACAAAACTGTTTCTTACCAACCTCACTCTTTTCAATGGTAGTACTGTAACAGTGACTTTTTTCTTTTTATAAAGTTTTAGCAAAGGCCTCCAGAAGGTTACAACCTATAGTAGGGGCACGCCGTCGACGTAGTCGGCAGGATTCGAACCTGCGCGGGGAGACCCCAATGGATTTCAAGTCCATCGCCTTAACCACTCGGCCACGACTACAAGCTTGCGAAGACGTGTGCGTGCTGCGTGGGAACGCACATCAAAATGAATCGTATTGGCGGTAGAAAATACTAGATTCTCCAATGCATCGCCTTTCCTTCTTCGACGATTCAGAACGGCCATCAAATCGTCTGCTATGTCAAAATGTATTTGCGGATTAGTGTTTGATTATTAAACATAATCAAATGACAATAATGCTAGGAAAATGTACAAAAACTCACTGCTTCTTGTCTGGAAAGCATCTTTACACGCTTCAGTGCTGCTGACTTGCCGCGCTCTTATCCTTATTGTAAACTTGCGTCAAAAGCGCAGTTGTTTGGAGCAAATAGCAAGCCTGCGGCACTCTAGGTAACAGCCAGCGAGCACGCACCATATTCTCTCTGAAGCAAGATTCTTCCAAACTAAAAACTAAGGGTTCGAACCTGAGAGCTCGTGCTCTCAAAGAAGGTCCCAGTTTCAAGTCACTCGAACATCCAGAGCACGTCAAGGGCACAAAAAAGTGGTCTGAAGGACGGGGTGAGGAGAGGTGGTAACGTAACATGGCGATACATTTCAATGGCACCCAGAAAAACCTGCCGTGACCCGGATACGAACCGGGGTTGCTGCGGCCACAACGCAGAGTACTAACCACTATACGATCACGGCGAGCTACCGGTCTCCCCGACGTGTCCCTGACTACAAAGGGGCCTTGTCATCTTTAGCTTGCAGACAAAACTGCTTCTTACCAACCTCACTCTTTTCAAGGGTAGTACTGTAACAGTGACTTTTTATAAAGTTTTTGCAAGGCCTCCAGAAGGTTCAGCCTAAAGCAGGCGCATGCTGTCGACGTAGTCGGCAGGATTTGAACCTGCGCGGGGAGACCCCAATGGATTTCTAGTCCATCGCCTTAAAGTCCCACTCCGATCATATTTTGATTTATTTTTAAACATTCTCAGTGGTCTTTAAATGATGATTATGCCGTTTTTAGCCAAAATCACAAAACCTGTGCCGTTTTCTGGGACTTCGCTTCAGCAGAGCGGCAGTAGCTCATTAGCAATTCGCCTCTGCGTTGTGGGCGGAGCCGTTGGCTGAAGCGAGATACATAGGCAGCAACAGCCTCTTTCTGTCTTTCTTTCTTTCTGTCAACACAGAAAACATTTCATCACTGGATAGTTTTTTTCGTTTAATTAAAGTGTTGTTTTATGTCAGCTGAATGTCCGGAACGCTTTTCAGAGAAGATAAGGCAACTTTTTAAGCACAATTCACACCCAGCGGCAATTCAGAAAAAGAAAAAAAAAATCTCCGAATGCTCCACACGAAACTTTGGTCTTCCGACCTTTTACCGCCGTGTCGATTTATTTAGATTAATATGTGCGAGGGAGAGAGAGCAAGACAGCGCTTAGTTTGGAGACGGTGAGGTCTTGTTTACATTTTCGCCTGGCTCGGGAGACAGAGAGTGCGCGCGCGCGCGTCCGGGTCTCTCTCTCTGCTCGTTCTTTCAGTTATAAACATGTCCTGTCACAAGCGCAGCAGTTCATCTACATTACTCACCGATCAAATAAGACTTTGGCGGGACAAAAAATCACTTTGGCGGGCGCTAAAACAAGTTCAATGCAGGAAAATTCATGCGTGAATTTAACTGAGTAGTACATGACCATGCACTCGCACAAATGCGACCACATAACATTTTAACTCGCACATTCTCAAAAAATGGTCGCAGTCTGGAACCCTGGAACGTAATCCATTCATCTCTCACAGCAACATGTTTTGGTAAAGCATGAAAGCTAATACCAATATCTCTCCTCTTAGCATTGCAACCCGCTACCGCACATAGGTATTGATCCGCCATCGTCTTCTCTACTCCTCAGAACCTGACCGACCGGGCGGGCCCCGCCCAGTGGAGTTACTACGTCACAACTCCAGTCTATTTTAGCCGGCATTTTAGCGTCTGCTACTGATTCACAGCCATTTGAATGCAGAAATACTCAGAAATACAACTTTGAGCTTATTTTTCTCAAGATATGTCCTC
>NC_138733.1:40522219-40524719 GCF_965113295.1 Leuciscus leuciscus
CGCAGTTGCTTGGGGCAAATAGCAAGCCTGCGGCACTCTAGGTAACAGCCAGCGAGTGTACTGACACCTAGCGATTTGAAAATATACACGCACCATATTCTCTCTGAAGCAAGATTCTTCCAAACTAAAAACTAAGGGTTCGAACCTGAGAGCTCGCGCTCTCAAAGAAGGTCCCAGTTTCAATTCACTCGAACATCCAGAGCACGTCAAGGGCACGCGCCGTGCACAAAAAAGTGGTCTGAAGGAGGGGGCGAGGAGAGGTGGTAACGTAACATAGAGCTCGATTTCATTGGCACCCAGAAAAACTTGCCGTGACCCGGATTTGCTGCGGCCACAACGCAGAGTACTAACCACTATACGATCACGGCGAGCTACCGGTCTACCTGACGTGTCCCTGAATACAAAGGGGTATTTGTCATCTTTAGCTTGCAGACAAAACTGTTTCTTACCAACCTCACTCTTTTCAATGGTAGTACTGTAACAGTGACTTTTTTCTTTTTATAAAGTTGCAGCAAAGGCCTCCAGAAGGTTACAACCTATAGTAGGGGCACGCCGTCGACGTAGTCGGCAGGATTCGAACCTGCGCGGGGAGACCCCAATGGATTTCAAGTCCATCGCCTTAAAGGAGAAGTTCACTTTTAAAAAAACTTTTGCTGATAATTTACTCACCCCCATGTCATCCAAGATGTCCATGTCTTTCTTTCTTCAGTCGAAAAGAAATTAAGGTTTTTGATGAAAACATTCCAGGATTTTTTCACATATTATGGATTCCATTGGGACCCAAACGGTTCAAGGTCCAAATGACAGTTTCATTGCCGCTTCAAAGGGCTTTAAACGATACCAGACGATGAATAAGGGTCTTATCTAGCGAAACGATCGGTCATTTCAAAAATAAAATAAAAAGTTGACGTTTTATAAGCACAAATGTTCGGCTTGCTCTGTTCTGTGATGCGCGTTCGTGACGTCACGTAATACGCAATTACGTTGAAAAGGTCACGCTTGAAAAATTGAAGAAAATGTTCTTTTTGGCTTTTTAATATTAAAACACTCAGGATGCGCACACGAAATGGGCATTTTAAACGATAAACTGACACAAATACATTTGAAAATGTTTATATGGTCCTCCTTCCGCACATTTGTAAACACATCAAACTTGACCTTTTCAACGTAATTGCGTATTACGTGACGTCACGAACGCGCATCACAGAACAGAGCAAGGCGAACATTTGTGCTTATAAAACGTCAACTTTTTATTTTATTTTTGAAATGACCGATCGTTTCGCTAGATAAGACCCTTATTCATCGTCTGGTATCGTTTAAAGCCCTTTGAAGCGGCAATGAAACTGTCATTTGGACCTTGAACCGTTTGGGTCCCAATGGAATCCATAATATGTGGAAAAATCCTGGAATGTTTTCATCAAAAACCTTAATTTCTTTTCGACTGAAGAAAGAAAGACATGGACATCTTGGATGACATGGGGGTGAGTAAATTATCAGCAAAAGTTTTTTCAAAAGTGAACTTCTCCTTTAACCACTCGGCCACGACTACAAGCTTGCGAAGACGTGTGCGTGCTGCGTGGGAACGCACATCAAAATGAATCGTATTGGCGGTAGAAAATACTAGATTCTCCAATGCATCGCCTTTCCTTCTTCGACGATTCAGAACGGCCATCAAAACGTCTGCTATGTCAAAATGTATTTGCGGATTAGTGTTTGATTATTAAACATAATCAAATGACAATAATGCTAGGAAAATGTACAAAAACTCACTGCTTCTTGTCTGGAAAGCATCTTTACACGCTTCAGTGCTGCTGACTTGCCGCGCTCTTATCCTTATTGTAAACTTGCGTCAAAAGCGCAGTTGTTTGGAGCAAATAGCAAGCCTGCGGCACTCTAGGTAACAGCCAGCGAGCACGCACCATATTCTCTCTGAAGCAAGATTCTTCCAAACTAAAAACTAAGGGTTCGAACCTGAGAGCTCGTGCTCTCAAAGAAGGTCCCAGTTTCAAGTCACTCGAACATCCAGAGCACGTCAAGGGCACAAAAAAGTGGTCTGAAGGACGGGGTGAGGAGAGGTGGTAACGTAACATGGCGATACATTTCAATGGCACCCAGAAAAACCTGCCGTGACCCGGATTCGAACCGGGGTTGCTGCGGCCACAACGCAGAGTACTAACCACTATACGATCGCGGCGAGCTACCGGTCTCCCCGACGTGTCCCTGACTACAAAGGGGCCTTGTCATCTTTAGCTTGCAGACAAAACTGCTTCTTACTAACCTCACTCTTTTCAAGGGTAGTACTGTAACAGTGACTTTTTATAAAGTTTTTGCAAGGCCTCCAGAAGGTTCAGCCTAAAGCAGGCGCATGCTGTCGACGTAGTCGGCAGGATTCGAACCTGCGCAGGAAGACCCCAATGGATTTCTAGTACATCGCCTTAACCACTCGGCCACGACTACCAACTGGCTGAAGAGGGCATGTCGTTTCACTTGGTGCCTTGCA
>NC_138733.1:40564719-40569719 GCF_965113295.1 Leuciscus leuciscus
CTACCAACTGGCTGAAGAGGGCATGTCGTTTCACTTGGTGCCTTGCAGCGTCGCTGCCCAAGGCAAGTGTAGATCGGCAAGAACTCAACAGCAAAACGTACCGCTCCACAAAAAGAGGCTCGTTCGCCCGAACAGGGACTTGAACCCTGGACCCTCAGATTAAAAGTCTGATGCTCTACCGACTGAGCTATCCGGGCTCTTGCTCGACACGCGTGCGTGTTGCGTGGGAACGCACAGCAAAATGAATCGTATTGGTGGGAGAAAAAAAAGATTCTCCAATGCATCCATCGCGTTTCCTCCTTCGACGATTCAGAACGGCCGTCAAAACGTCTGCTATGTCAAAATATATTTGCGAATTAGTGTGAATGCAGCCTATTAGACTGATAATAATAATCAAACGACAATAATGCTAGGAAAAAGAGCAAAAATTCACTGCTTCTTGTCTGGAAAGCACCTTTACACGCTTCAATGCTGTTGACTTGCCGCGCTCTTATCCTTATTGTAAACTTGCGTAAAAGGCGCAGTTGCTTGGGGCAAATAGCAAGCCTGCGGCACTCTAGGTAACAGCCTGCGAGTGTACTGACACCTAGCGATTTGAAAATATACACGCACCATATTCTCTCTGAAGCAAGATTCTTCCAAACTAAAAACTAAGGGTTCGAATCTGAGAGCTCGCGCTCTCAAAGAAGGTCCCAGTTTCAATTCACTCGAACATCCAGAGCACGTCAAGGGCACGCGCCGTGCACAAAAAAGTGGTCTGAAGGAGGGGGCGAGGAGAGGTGGTAACGTAACATAGAGCTCGATTTCATTGGCACCCAGAAAAACTTGCCGTGACCCGGATTTGCTGCGGCCACAACGCAGAGTACTAACCACTATACGATCACGGCGAGCTACCGGTCTACCTGACGTGTCCCTGAATACAAAGGGGTATTTGTCATCTTTAGCTTGCAGACAAAACTGTTTCTTACCAACCTCACTCTTTTCAATGGTAGTACTGTAACAGTGACTTTTTTCTTTTTATAAAGTTTTAGCAAAGGCCTCCAGAAGGTTACAACCTATAGTAGGGGCACGCCGTCGACGTAGTCGGCAGGATTCGAACCTGCGCGGGGAGACCCCAATGGATTTCAAGTCCATCGCCTTAACCACTCGGCCACGACTACAAGCTTGCGAAGACGTGTGCGTGCTGCGTGGGAACGCACATCAAAATGAATCGTATTGGCGGTAGAAAATACTAGATTCTCCAATGCATCGCCTTTCCTTCTTCGACGATTCAGAACGGCCATCAAAACGTCTGTTATGTCAAAATGTATTTGCGGATTAGTGTTTGATTATTAAACATAATCAAATGACAATAATGCTAGGAAAATGTACAAAAACTCACTGCTTCTTGTCTGGAAAGCATCTTTACACGCTTCAGTGCTGCTGACTTGCCGTGCTCTTATCCTTATTGTAAACTTGCGTCAAAAGCGCAGTTGTTTGGAGCAAATAGCAAGCCTGCGGCACTCAAGTCAAGTCAAGTCAAGTCATCTTCATTTATATAGCGCTTTTAACAACGTAGATTGTTTCAAAGCAGCTTCACAGAGATAAGCGTATAATTTAAGGTAACAGAGATTGTTTTGGCTTTATAGCAGAGTTAAGTTATTTTCCATCTAAAGTTAGTTTTGATTGATTTGCTTCCGTCGCAACGATCATTTGTTTTTAAATTAGGGGCCGCTAAGACGACACCATTCCCTCTACACAGACTTTAAACGCGAACCTGTGAGAAACGCTGATGGCGTTCACATGCGCATTTAGAATGGGTTCTATAGTTATGTGCATTTGAAATTACGCAGGTTTGGATTTTCCCTACAAGCCAAGCCTAAAAGCCAAAGTAAAAGTACTTGTCTTTCCTTATAAATTTTGATAAAGAATTTTATTTTATTTTGTCGCTTAGGGGTAGGAACGCGAAACGAATTTTCCCGACAACGCCTTATCTGTAGAGTGGTAGAGGGATCCTCCATAGGGACAGACTAGTTGAAACTTCAGCACTGCGTTGTCATCGGGTCCAGGCGAAGGTCCATCGTCAGATCTGGATACGGCCCGGATCCGGCAGGCTGCAGGAAAACCTCGGGATAAACACAGACACTAAAATTAGCGTAGATGCCATTCTTCTCATGATGTAACGAGTACATCAGGATTTATGGGAAGTGTTCCCGGTTCCGGCTGACCTAATCTATGCAGCCTAACATTAAATTATAGAAGTCTATAATGTATTATGTGAATGCTAGGTCAAAGAGATGTGTCTTTAATCTGGCTTTGAACTGACAGAGTGTGTCTGCTTCCCTGACAATGGTAGGAAGACTGTTCCAGAGTTTTGGTGCTAAATAGGAAAAGGATCTACCGCCAGCAGTCGATTTTGATATTCTAGGTATTATCAACTGGCCGGAATTTTGAGATCGCAATAGACGTGAAGGACTATAATGCGTTAAGAGCTCGCTCAAGTACTGCGGAGCTAAACCATTTAGTGCTTTGTAAGTAATCAGCAATATTTTAAAATTTATGCGATGTTTAATAGGGAGCCAATGCAGTTTTGACAGAACTGGGCTAATATGGTCATACTTCCTGGTTCTGGTAAGAACTCGAGCTGCTGCGTTTTGAACCAGCTGTAGTTTGTTTATTAAACGTGCAGGGCAACCACCCAGTAGAGCATTACAATAATCTAGCCTTGAGGTCATGAACGCATGAACTAATTGTTCCGCATTTGTCAATGAGAGCATATAGCGTAATTTAGATATATTTTTAAGATGGAAAAATGCAGTTTTACAGATACTAGACACGTGACTTTCAAATGAAAGATTGGTATCAAAGAGCACACCCAGGTTCCTAACCGACGACGAAGACTTAACAGAGCAGCCATCGAGTGTTAGACAGTATTCTAGGTTATTACGTGAGGACGTTTTTTGTCCAATAATTAGAAACTCTGTTTTTTCAGAATTTAGAAGTAGGAAATTACGAGTCATCCAATTTTTTATATCTGCTATGCATTCCGTTAATTTTGTGAATTGATTAGTTTCGTTAGGTTTTGAAGAAATATACAGCTGAGTATCATCAGCATAACAGTGAAAACTAATTCCATGTTTCCTAATGATATCTCCTAAGGGTAGCATGTACAGAGTGAACAGCAGCGGTCCTAGTACTGAGCCTTGTGGTACGCCATACTGAACTTGTGATCGATGAGACATCTCATCATTTACTGCTACAAACTGATAACGGTCAGATAAGTATGATTTAAACCATGCTAGTGCATTTCCCGTAATGCCAACATAATGTTCTAATCTATTTAAAAGAACGTTGTGGTCAATGGTGTCAAATGCAGCACTAAGATCGAGTAACACTAATAGCGAGATACAACCACGATCGGATGATAAGAGCAAATCATTTGTGACTCTAACGAGAGCAGTCTCGGTACTATGGTAAGGTCTAAATCCTGACTGGAAATCCTCGCAGATATCATTTCTTTCAAGAAAGGAACACAGTTGTGAGGATACTGCCTTTTCTAATATCTTTGACAGAAAAGGTAGATTAGAGATCGGCCTGTAATTGACTAATTCTGTAGGATCAAGTTGCGTTTTTTTAACAAGCGGTTTAATCATAGCCAGCTTAAAGTTTTTTGGTACGTATCCTAGAGACAAAGATGAATTAATGATATTAAGAAGAGGATCTATGACCTCTGGAAGCATCTCTTTCAGTAGCTTAGTCGGTATAGGGTCTAACATACATGTTGTCGATTTAGATGATTTAATGAGTTTAGTAAATTCTTCCTCTCCTATAGCAACGAACGAATCAAATTTTTCCTCAGGGAGGCTACAATGCACTGCCTGATGCGATACTGTAGTAGACGGTTGCATAGTTATAATTTTGTCCCTGATATTATCAATCTTATAAGTGAAGAAGTTCATAAAGTCATTACTGCTGTGTTGCTTGGAAACTTCTGGGCTTGAAGATTTATTTTTCGTTAGTTTAGCCACCGTTTCAAATAAATACCTAGGATTATGTTTATTTTCTTCTAATAGGGTTGAAAAATAAGCAGATCTAGCAGCTTTTAAAGCCTCTCTGTAAGTAATCGAGCTCTCTTTCCATGAAATGCGAAATACCTCTAGTTTCGTTTTCTTCCAGTTGCGCTCCATTTTTCTGGCTGCTCTCTTAAGGGCCCGAGTGTGCTCGTTGTACCACGGCGTTGGACTATTTTCTTTAATCTTCTTTAAGCGCAACGGAGCAACTGTGTCTAAAGTGCTGGAAAAGAGAGAGTTAAAAGTTTCTGTTGCAATATCAAGTTCTTCTAAGCTATCCGGGATGCTGAGATGATGAAACTGATCAGGAAGATTATTAATAAAGCAATCTTTAGTAGCAGAAGTGATAGGTCTCACATATTTGAAACACGGAGTCGGCTTTGAAGCCTTGGCTAAATGTAATTTACACGAGACTAGATAATGATCTGAGATGTCATCGCTCTGCTGCAGAATTTCAACGGCATCAACATTTATTCCGTGTGATAATATTAGATCTAGAGTATGATTACGACGATGAGTAGGTCCTGACACGTGTTGTCTAACTCCAATTGAATTTACAATGTCTTTAAATGCCAATCCCAATGCATCTTTTTCATTATCGATGTGTATATTAAAATCACCAACAATTAGTACTTTATCTGCAGTCAATATTAATTCTGATAGAAAGTCAGCAAATTCTTTGATAAAGTCTGTATGGTGCCCTGGTGGCCTGTATACAGTAGCCAGCACAAATCTCAAACGTGATTTATCGTTTACACTATATATTTTTACATTAAGCACCAATGCTTCAAAAGAATTATATTTAAAACTTGATTTCTTAGTGGTTTTGAAGCTATTACTATAAATTACAGCAACACCTCCTCCTTTGCATTTCAGACGAGGCTCATGTTTATAACAGTAATCTTGCGGGGTTGATTCATTTAAAGTAATGTAATCGTTTGGTTTTAGCCA
>NC_138733.1:40687219-40689719 GCF_965113295.1 Leuciscus leuciscus
GACTACAAGCTTGCGAAGACGTGTGCGTGCTGTGTGGGAACGCACATCAAAATGAATCGTATTGGCGGTAGAAAATACTAGATTCTCCAATGCATC
The DNA here is from genome assembly GCF_965113295.1 of Leuciscus leuciscus. Lineage (NCBI taxonomy): Eukaryota > Metazoa > Chordata > Actinopteri > Cypriniformes > Leuciscidae > Leuciscus > Leuciscus leuciscus. The sequence goes on from NC_138733.1 coordinate 40,687,316, forward strand.
GCCTTTCCTTCTTCGACGATTCAGAACGGCCATCAAATCGTCTGCTATGTCAAAATGTATTTGCGGATTAGTGTTTGATTATTAAACATAATCAAATGACAATAATGCTAGGAAAATGTACAAAAACTCACTGCTTCTTGTCTGGAAAGCATCTTTACACGCTTCAGTGCTGCTGACTTGCCGCGCTCTTATCCTTATTGTAAACTTGCGTCAAAAGCGCAGTTGTTTGGAGCAAATAGCAAGCCTGCGGCACTCTAGGTAACAGCCAGCGAGCACGCACCATATTCTCTCTGAAGCAAGATTCTTCCAAACTAAAAACTAAGGGTTCGAACCTGAGAGCTCGTGCTCTCAAAGAAGGTCCCAGTTTCAAGTCACTCGAACATCCAGAGCACAAAAAAGTGGTCTGAAGGACGGGGTGAGGGGAGGTGGTAACGTAACATGGCGATACATTTCAATGGCACCCAGAAAAACCTGCCGTGACCCGGATTCGAACCGGTGTTGCTGCGGCCACAACGCAGAGTACTAACCACTATACGATCACGGCGAGCTACCGGTCTCCCCGACGTGTCCCTGACTACAAAGGGGCCTTGTCATCTTTAGCTTGCAGACAAAACTGCTTCTTACCAACCTCACTCTTTTCAAGGGTAGTACTGTAACAGTGACTTTTTATAAAGTTTTTGCAAGGCCTCCAGAAGGTTCAGCCTAAAGCAGGCGCATGCTGTCGACGTAGTCGGCAGGATTTGAACCTGCGCGGGGAGACCCAAATGGATTTCTAGTCCATCGCCTTAACCACTCGGCCACAACTACCAACTGGCTGAAGAGGGCATGTCGTTTCACTTGGTGCCTTGCAGCGTCGCTGCCCAAGGCAAGTGTAGATCGGCAAGAACTCAACAGCAAAACGTACCGCTCCACAAAAAGAGGCTCGTTCGCCCGAACAGGGACTTGAACCCTGGACCCTCAGATTAAAAGTCTGATGCTCTACCGACTGAGCTATCCGGGCTCTTGCTCGACACGCGTGCGTGTTGCGTGGGAACGCACAGCAAAATGAATCGTATTGGTGGGAGAAAAAAAAGATTCTCCAAAGAATTAGTGTGAATGCAGCCTATTAGACTGATAATAATAATCAAACGACAATAATGCTAGGAAAAAGAGCAAAAACTCACTGCTTCTTGTCTGGAAAGCACCTTTACACGCTTCAATGCTGTTGACTTGCCGCGCTCTTATCCTTATTGTAAACTTGCGTAAAAGGCGCAGTTGCTTGGGGCAAATAGCAAGCCTGCGGCACTCTAGGTAACAGCCAGCGAGTGTACTGACACCTAGCGATTTGAAAATATACACGCACCATATTCTCTCTGAAGCAAGATTCTTCCAAACTAAAAACTAAGGGTTCGAACCTGAGAGCTCGCGCTCTCAAAGAAGGTCCCAGTTTCAATTCACTCGAACATCCAGAGCACGTCAAGGGCACGCGCCGTGCACAAAAAAGTGGTCTGAAGGAGGGGGCGAGGAGAGGTGGTAACGTAACATAGAGCTCGATTTCATTGGCACCCAGAAAAACTTGCCGTGACCCGGATTTGCTGCGGCCACAACGCAGAGTACTAACCACTATACGATCACGGCGAGCTACCGGTCTACCTGACGTGTCCCTGAATACAAAGGGGTATTTGTCATCTTTAGCTTGCAGACAAAACTGTTTCTTACCAACCTCACTCTTTTCAATGGTAGTACTGTAACAGTGACTTTTTTCTTTTTATAAAGTTTTAGCAAAGGCCTCCAGAAGGTTACAACCTATAGTAGGGGCACGCCGTCGACGTAGTCGGCAGGATTCGAACCTGCGCGGGGAGACCCCAATGGATTTCAAGTCCATCGCCTTAACCACTCGGCCACGACTACAAGCTTGCGAAGACGTGTGCGTGCTGCGTGGGAACGCACATCAAAATGAATCGTATTGGCGGTAGAAAATACTAGATTCTCCAATGCATCGCCTTTCCTTCTTCGACGATTCAGAACGGCCATCAAAACGTCTGCTATGTCAAAATGTATTTGCGGATTAGTGTTTGATTATTAAACATAATCAAATGACAATAATGCTAGGAAAATGTACAAAAACTCACTGCTTCTTGTCTGGAAAGCATCTTTACACGCTTCAGTGCTGCTGACTTGCCGCGCTCTTATCCTTATTGTAAACTTGCGTCAAAAGCGCAGTTGTTTGGAGCAAATAGCAAGCCTGCGGCACTCTAGGTAACAGCCAGCGAGCACGCACCATATTCTCTCTGAAGCAAGATTCTTCCAAACTAAAAACTAAGGGTTCGAACCTGAGAGCTCGCGCTCTCAAAGAAGGTCCCAGTTTCAATTCACTCGAACATCCAGAGCACGTCAAGGGCACGCGCCGTGCACAAAAAAGTGG
>NC_138733.1:40702219-40704719 GCF_965113295.1 Leuciscus leuciscus
GTGCCTTGCAGCGTCGCTGCCCAAGGCAAGTGTAGATCGGCAAGAACTCAACAGCAAAACGTACCGCTCCACAAAAAGAGGCTCGTTCGCCCGAACAGGGACTTGAACCCTGGACCCTCAGATTAAAAGTCTGATGCTCTACCGACTGAGCTATCCGGGCTCTTGCTCGACACGCGTGCGTGTTGCGTGGGAACGCACAGCAAAATGAATCGTATTGGTGGGAGAAAAAAAAGATTCTCCAATGCATCCATCGCGTTTCCTCCTTCGACGATTCAGAACGGCCGTCAAAACGTCTGCTATGTCAAAATATATTTGCGAATTAGTGTGAATGCAGCCTATTAGACTGATAATAATAATCAAACGACAATAATGCTAGGAAAAAGAGCAAAAATTCACTGCTTCTTGTCTGGAAAGCACCTTTACACGCTTCAATGCTGTTGACTTGCCGCGCTCTTATCCTTATTGTAAACTTGCGTAAAAGGCGCAGTTGCTTGGGGCAAATAGCAAGCCTGCGGCACTCTAGGTAACAGCCTGCGAGTGTACTGACACCTAGCGATTTGAAAATATACACGCACCATATTCTCTCTGAAGCAAGATTCTTCCAAACTAAAAACTAAGGGTTCGAATCTGAGAGCTCGCGCTCTCAAAGAAGGTCCCAGTTTCAATTCACTCGAACATCCAGAGCACGTCAAGGGCACGCGCCGTGCACAAAAAAGTGGTCTGAAGGAGGGGGCGAGGAGAGGTGGTAACGTAACATAGAGCTCGATTTCATTGGCACCCAGAAAAACTTGCCGTGACCCGGATTTGCTGCGGCCACAACGCAGAATACTAACCACTATACGATCACGGCGAGTTACCGGTCTACCTGACGTGTCCCTGAATACAAAGGGGTATTTGTCATCTTTAGCTTGCAGACAAAACTGTTTCTTACCAACCTCACTCTTTTCAATGGTAGTACTGTAACAGTGACTTTTTTCTTTTTATAAAGTTTTAGCAAAGGCCTCCAGAAGGTTACAACCTATAGTAGGGGAACGCCGTCGACGTAGTCGGCAGGATTCGAATCTGCGCGGGGAGAACCCAATGGATTTCAAGTCCATCGCCTTAACCACTCGGCCACGACTACAAGCTTGCGAAGACGTGTGCGTGCTGCGTGGGAACGCACATCAAAATGAATCGTATTGGCGGTAGAAAATACTAGATTCTCCAATGCATCGCCTTTCCTTCTTCGACGATTCAGAACGGCCATCAAATCGTCTGCTATGTCAAAATGTATTTGCGGATTAGTGTTTGATTATTAAACATAATCAAATGACAATAATGCTAGGAAAATGTACAAAAACTCACTGCTTCTTGTCTGGAAAGCATCTTTACACGCTTCAGTGCTGCTGACTTGCCGCGCTCTTATCCTTATTGTAAACTTGCGTCAAAAGCGCAGTTGTTTGGAGCAAATAGCAAGCCTGCGGCACTCTAGGTAACAGCCAGCGAGCACGCACCATATTCTCTCTGAAGCAAGATTCTTCCAAACTAAAAACTAAGGGTTCGAACCTGAGAGCTCGTGCTCTCAAAGAAGGTCCCAGTTTCAAGTCACTCGAACATCCAGAGCACGTCAAGGGCACAAAAAAGTGGTCTGAAGGACGGGGTGAGGGGAGGTGGTAACGTAACATGGCGATACATTTCAATGGCACCCAGAAAAACCTGCCGTGACCCGGATTCGAACCGGTGTTGCTGCGGCCACAACGCAGAGTACTAACCACTATACGATCACGGCGAGCTACCGGTCTCCCCGACGTGTCCCTGACTACAAAGGGGCCTTGTCATCTTTAGCTTGCAGACAAAACTGCTTCTTACCAACCTCACTCTTTTCAAGGGTAGTACTGTAACAGTGACTTTTTATAAAGTTTTTGCAAGGCCTCCAGAAGGTTCAGCCTAAAGCAGGCGCATGCTGTCGACGTAGTCGGCAGGATTTGAACCTGCGCGGGGAGACCCAAATGGATTTCTAGTCCATCGCCTTAACCACTCGGCCACAACTACCAACTGGCTGAAGAGGGCATGTCGTTTCACTTGGTGCCTTGCAGCGTCGCTGCCCAAGGCAAGTGTAGATCGGCAAGAACTCAACAGCAAAACGTACCGCTCCACAAAAAGAGGCTCGTTCGCCCGAACAGGGACTTGAACCCTGGACCCTCAGATTAAAAGTCTGATGCTCTACCGACTGAGCTATCCGGGCTCTTGCTCGACACGCGTGCGTGTTGCGTGGGAACGCACAGCAAAATGAATCGTATTGGTGGGAGAAAAAAAAGATTCTCCAAAGAATTAGTGTGAATGCAGCCTATTAGACTGATAATAATAATCAAACGACAATAATGCTAGGAAAAAGAGCAAAAACTCACTGCTTCTTGTCTGGAAAGCACCTTTACACGCTTCAATGCTGTTGACTTGCCGCGCTCTTATCCTTATTGTAAACTTGCGTAAAAGGCGCAGTTGCTTGGGGCAAATAGCAAGC
>NC_138733.1:40719719-40727219 GCF_965113295.1 Leuciscus leuciscus
TTCAGTGCTGCTGACTTGCCGCGCTCTTATCCTTATTGTAAACTTGCGTCAAAAGCGCAGTTGTTTGGAGCAAATAGCAAGCCTGCGGCACTCTAGGTAACAGCCAGCGAGCACGCACCATATTCTCTCTGAAGCAAGATTCTTCCAAACTAAAAACTAAGGGTTCGAACCTGAGAGCTCGTGCTCTCAAAGAAGGTCCCAGTTTCAAGTCACTCGAACATCCAGAGCACGTCAAGGGCACAAAAAAGTGGTCTGAAGGACGGGGTGAGGAGAGGTGGTAACGTAACATGGCGATACATTTCAATGGCACCCAGAAAAACCTGCCGTGACCCGGATTCGAACCGGGGTTGCTGCGGCCACAACGCAGAGTACTAACCACTATCACGGCGAGCTACCGGTCTCCCCGACGTGTCCCTGACTACAAAGGGGCCTTGTCATCTTTAGCTTGCAGACAAAACTGCTTCTTACCAACCTCACTCTTTTCAAGGGTAGTACTGTAACAGTGACTTTTTATAAAGTTTTTGCAAGGCCTCCAAAAGGTTCAGCCTAAAGCAGGCGCATACTGTCGACGTAGTCGGCAGGATTCGAACCTGCGCGGGGAGACCCCAATGGATTTCTAGTCCATCACAAACCACTCGGCCACGACTACCAACTGGCTGAAGAGGGCATGTCGTTTCACTTGGTGCCTTGCAGCGTCGCTGCCCAAGGCAAGTGTAGATCGGCAAGAACTCAACAGCAAAACGTACCGCTCCACAAAAAGAGGCTCGTTCGCCCGAACAGGGACTTGAACCCTGGACCCTCAGATTAAAAGTCTGATGCTCTACCGACTGAGCTATCCGGGCTCTTGCTCGACACGCGTGCGTGTTGCGTGGGAACGCACAGCAAAATGAATCGTATTGGTGGGAGAAAAAAAAGATTCTCCAATGCATCCATCGCGTTTCCTCCTTCGACGATTCAGAACGGCCGTCAAAACGTCTGCTATGTCAAAATATATTTGCGAATTAGTGTGAATGCAGCCTATTAGACTGATAATAATAATCAAACGACAATAATGCTAGGAAAAAGAGCAAAAACTCACTGCTTCTTGTCTGGAAAGCACCTTTACACGCTTCAATGCTGTTGACTTGCCGCGCTCTTATCCTTATTGTAAACTTGCGTAAAAGGCGCAGTTGCTTGGGGCAAATAGCAAGCCTGCGGCACTCTAGGTAACAGCCAGCGAGTGTACTGACACCTAGCGATTTGAAAATATACACGCACCATATTCTCTCTGAAGCAAGATTCTTCCAAACTAAAAACTAAGGGTTCGAACCTGAGAGCTCGCGCTCTCAAAGAAGGTCCCAGTTTCAATTCACTCGAACATCCAGAGCACGTCAAGGGCACGCGCCGTGCACAAAATGTGGTCTGAAGGAGGGGGCGAGGAGAGGTGGTAACGTAACATAGAGCTCGATTTCATTGGCACCCAGAAAAACTTGCCGTGACCCGGATTTGCTGCGGCCACAACACAGAGTACTAACCACTATACGATCACGGCGAGCTACCGGTCTACCTGACGTGTCCCTGAATACAAAGGGGTATTTGTCATCTTTAGCTTGCAGACAAAACTGTTTCTTATCAACCTCACTCTTTTCAATGGTAGTACTGTAACAGTGACTTTTTTCTTTTTATAAAGTTTTAGCAAAGGCCTCCAGAAGGTTACAACCTATAGTAGGGGCACGCCGTCGACGTAGTCGGCAGGATTCAAACCTGCGCGGGGAGACCCCAATGGATTTCAAGTCCATCGCCTTAACCACTCGGCCACGACTACAAGCTTGCGAAGACGTGTGCGTGCTGCGTGGGAACGCACATCAAAATGAATCGTATTGGCGGTAGAAAATACTAGATTCTCCAATGCATCGCCTTTCCTTCTTCGACGATTCAGAACGGCCATCAAAACGTCTGCTATGTCAAAATGTATTTGCGGATTAGTGTTTGATTATTAAACATAATCAAATGACAATAATGCTAGGAAAATGTACAAAAACTCACTGCTTCTTGTCTGGAAAGCATCTTTACACGCTTCAGTGCTGCTGACTTGCCGCGCTCTTATCCTTATTGTAAACTTGCGTCAAAAGCGCAGTTGTTTGGAGCAAATAGCAAGCCTGCGGCACTCTAGGTAACAGCCAGCGAGCACGCACCATATTCTCTCTGAAGCAAGATTCTTCCAAACTAAAAACTAAGGGTTCGAACCTGAGAGCTCGTGCTCTCAAAGAAGGTCCCAGTTTCAAGTCACTCGAACATCCAGAGCACGTCAAGGGCACAAAAAAGTGGTCTGAAGGACGGGGTGAGGAGAGGTGGTAACGTAACATGGCGATACATTTCAATGGCACCCAGAAAAACCTGCCGTGACCCGGATTTGAACCGGGGTTGCTGTGGCCACAACGCAGAGTACTAACCACTATCACGGCGAGCTACCGGTCTCCCCGACGTGTCCCTGACTACAAAGGGGCCTTGTCATCTTTAGCTTGCAGACAAAACTGCTTCTTACCAACCTCACTCTTTTCAAGGGTAGTACTGTAACAGTGACTTTTTATAAAGTTTTTGCAAGGCCTCCAAAAGGTTCAGCCTAAAGCAGGCGCATGCTGTCGACGTAGTCGAACCTGCGCGGGGAGACCCCAATGGATTTCTAGTCCATCGCCTTAACCACTCGGCCACGACTACCAACTGGCTGAAGAGGGCATGTCGTTTCACTTGGTGCCTTGCAGCGTCGCTGCCCAAGGCAAGTGTAGATCGGCAAGAACTCAACAGCAAAACGTACCGCTCCACAAAAAGAGGCTCGTTCGCCCGAACAGGGACTTGAACCCTGGACCCTCAGATTAAAAGTCTGATGCTCTACCGACTGAGCTATCCGGGCTCTTGCTCGACACGCGTGCGTGTTGCGTGGGAACGCACAGCAAAATGAATCGTATTGGTGGGAGAAAAAAAAGATTCTCCAATGCATCCATCGCGTTTCCTCCTTCGACGATTCAGAACGGCCGTCAAAACGTCTGCTATGTCAAAATATATTTGCGAATTAGTGTGAATGCAGCCTATTAGACTGATAATAATAATCAAACGACAATAATGCTAGGAAAAAGAGCAAAAACTCACTGCTTCTTGTCTGGAAAGCACCTTTACACGCTTCAATGCTGTTGACTTGCCGCGCTCTTATCCTTATTGTAAACTTGCGTAAAAGGCGCAGTTGCTTGGGGCAAATAGCAAGCCTGCGGCACTCTAGGTAACAGCCAGCGAGTGTACTGACACCTAGCGATTTGAAAATATACACGCACCATATTCTCTCTGAAGCAAGATTCTTCCAAACTAAAAACTAAGGGTTCGAACCTGAGAGCTCGCGCTCTCAAAGAAGGTCCCAGTTTCAATTCACTCGAACATCCAGAGCACGTCAAGGGCACGCGCCGTGCACAAAATGTGGTCTGAAGGAGGGGGCGAGGAGAGGTGGTAACGTAACATAGAGCTCGATTTCATTGGCACCCAGAAAAACTTGCCGTGACCCGGATTTGCTGCGGCCACAACACAGAGTACTAACCACTATACGATCACGGCGAGCTACCGGTCTACCTGACGTGTCCCTGAATACAAAGGGGTATTTGTCATCTTTAGCTTGCAGACAAAACTGTTTCTTATCAACCTCACTCTTTTCAATGGTAGTACTGTAACAGTGACTTTTTTCTTTTTATAAAGTTTTAGCAAAGGCCTCCAGAAGGTTACAACCTATAGTAGGGGCACGCCGTCGACGTAGTCGGCAGGATTCAAACCTGCGCGGGGAGACCCCAATGGATTTCAAGTCCATCGCCTTAACCACTCGGCCACGACTACAAGCTTGCGAAGACGTGTGCGTGCTGCGTGGGAACGCACATCAAAATGAATCGTATTGGCGGTAGAAAATACTAGATTCTCCAATGCATCGCCTTTCCTTCTTCGACGATTCAGAACGGCCATCAAAACGTCTGCTATGTCAAAATGTATTTGCGGATTAGTGTTTGATTATTAAACATAATCAAATGACAATAATGCTAGGAAAATGTACAAAAACTCACTGCTTCTTGTCTGGAAAGCATCTTTACACGCTTCAGTGCTGCTGACTTGCCGCGCTCTTATCCTTATTGTAAACTTGCGTCAAAAGCGCAGTTGTTTGGAGCAAATAGCAAGCCTGCGGCACTCTAGGTAACAGCCAGCGAGCACGCACCATATTCTCTCTGAAGCAAGATTCTTCCAAACTAAAAACTAAGGGTTCGAACCTGAGAGCTCGTGCTCTCAAAGAAGGTCCCAGTTTCAAGTCACTCGAACATCCAGAGCACGTCAAGGGCACAAAAAAGTGGTCTGAAGGACGGGGTGAGGAGAGGTGGTAACGTAACATGGCGATACATTTCAATGGCACCCAGAAAAACCTGCCGTGACCCGGATTTGAACCGGGGTTGCTGTGGCCACAACGCAGAGTACTAACCACTATCACGGCGAGCTACCGGTCTCCCCGACGTGTCCCTGACTACAAAGGGGCCTTGTCATCTTTAGCTTGCAGACAAAACTGCTTCTTACCAACCTCACTCTTTTCAAGGGTAGTACTGTAACAGTGACTTTTTATAAAGTTTTTGCAAGGCCTCCAAAAGGTTCAGCCTAAAGCAGGCGCATGCTGTCGACGTAGTCGAACCTGCGCGGGGAGACCCCAATGGATTTCTAGTCCATCGCCTTAACCACTCGGCCACGACTACCAACTGGCTGAAGAGGGCATGTCGTTTCACTTGGTGCCTTGCAGCGTCGCTGCCCAAGGCAAGTGTAGATCGGCAAGAACTCAACAGCAAAACGTACCGCTCCACAAAAAGAGGCTCGTTCGCCCGAACAGGGACTTGAACCCTGGACCCTCAGATTAAAAGTCTGATGCTCTACCGACTGAGCTATCCGGGCTCTTGCTCGACACGCGTGCGTGTTGCGTGGGAACGCACAGCAAAATGAATCGTATTGGTGGGAGAAAAAAAAGATTCTCCAATGCATCCATCGCGTTTCCTCCTTCGACGATTCAGAACGGCCGTCAAAACGTCTGCTATGTCAAAATATATTTGCGAATTAGTGTGAATGCAGCCTATTAGACTGATAATAATAATCAAACGACAATAATGCTAGGAAAAAGAGCAAAAACTCACTGCTTCTTGTCTGGAAAGCACCTTTACACGCTTCAATGCTGTTGACTTGCCGCGCTCTTATCCTTATTGTAAACTTGCGTAAAAGGCGCAGTTGCTTGGGGCAAATAGCAAGCCTGCGGCACTCTAGGTAACAGCCAGCGAGTGTACTGACACCTAGCGATTTGAAAATATACACGCACCATATTCTCTCTGAAGCAAGATTCTTCCAAACTAAAAACTAAGGGTTCGAACCTGAGAGCTCGCGCTCTCAAAGAAGGTCCCAGTTTCAATTCACTCGAACATCCAGAGCACGTCAAGGGCACGCGCCGTGCACAAAAAAGTGGTCTGAAGGAGGGGGCGAGGAGAGGTGGTAACGTAACATAGAGCTCGATTTCATTGGCACCCAGAAAAACTTGCCGTGACCCGGATTTGCTGCGGCCACAACGCAGAGTACTAACCACTATACGATCCCTGACGTGTCCCTGAATACAAAGGGGTATTTGTCATCTTTAGCTTGCAGACAAAACTGTTTCTTACCAACCTCACTCTTTTCAATGGTAGTACTGTAACAGTGACTTTTTTCTTTTTATAAAGTTTTAGCAAAGGCCTCCAGAAGGTTACAACCTATAGTAGGGGCACGCCGTCGACGTAGTCGGCAGGATTCAAACCTGCGCGGGGAGACCCCAATGGATTTCAAGTCCATCGCCTTAACCACTCGGCCACGACTACAAGCTTGCGAAGGCGTGTGCGTGCTGCGTGGGAACGCACATCAAAATGAATCGTATTGGCGGTAGAAAATACTAGATTCTCCAATGCATCGCCTTTCCTTCTTCGACGATTCAGAACGGCCATCAAAACGTCTGCTATGTCAAAATGTATTTGCGGATTAGTGTTTGATTATTAAACATAATCAAATGACAATAATGCTAGGAAAATGTACAAAAACTCACTGCTTCTTGTCTGGAAAGCATCTTTACACGCTTCAGTGCTGCTGACTTGCCGCGCTCTTATCCTTATTGTAAACTTGCGTCAAAAGCGCAGTTGTTTGGAGCAAATAGCAAGCCTGCGGCACTCTAGGTAACAGCCAGCGAGCACGCACCATATTCTCTCTGAAGCAAGATTCTTCCAAACTAAAAACTAAGGGTTCGAACCTGAGAGCTCGTGCTCTCAAAGAAGGTCCCAGTTTCAAGTCACTCGAACATCCAGAGCACGTCAAGGGCACAAAAAAGTGGTCTGAAGGACGGGGTGAGGAGAGGTGGTAACGTAACATGGCGATACATTTCAATGGCACCCAGAAAAACCTGCCGTGACCCGGATTCGAACCGGGGTTGCTGCGGCCACAACGCAGAGTACTAACCACTATACGATCGCGGCGAGCTACCGGTCTCCCCGACGTGTCCCTGACTACAAAGGGGCCTTGTCATCTTTAGCTTGCAGACAAAACTGCTTCTTACCAACCTCACTCTTTTCAAGGGTAGTACTGTAACAGTGACTTTTTATAAAGTTTTTGCAAGGCCTCCAGAAGGTTCAGCCTAAAGCAGGCGCATGCTGTCGACGTAGTCGGCAGGATTCGAACCTGCGCGGGGAGAGCCCAATGGATTTCTAGTCCATCGCCTTAACCACTCGGCCACGACTACCAACTGGCTGAAGAGGGCATGTCGTTTCACTTGGTGCCTTGCAGCGTCGCTGCCCAAGGCAAGTGTAGATCGGCAAGAACTCAACAGCAAAACGTACCGCTCCACAAAAAGAGGCTCGTTCGCCCGAACAGGGACTTGAACCCTGGACCCTCAGATTAAAAGTCTGATGCTCTACCGACTGAGCTATCCGGGCTCTTGCTCGACACGCGTGCGTGTTGCGTGGGAACGCACAGCAAAATGAATCGTATTGGTGGGAGAAAAAAAAGATTCTCCAATGCATCCATCGCGTTTCCTCCTTCGACGATTCAGAACGGCCGTCAAAACGTCTGCTATGTCAAAATATATTTGCGAATTAGTGTGAATGCAGCCTATTAGACTGATAATTATAATCAAACGACAATAATGCTAGGAAAAAGAGCAAAAACTCACTGCTTCTTGTCTGGAAAGCACCTTTACACGCTTCAATGCTGTTGACTTGCCGCGCTCTTATCCTTATTGTAAACTTGCGTAAAAGGCGCAGTTGCTTGGGGCAAATAGCAAGCCTGCGGCACTCTAGGTAACAGCCAGCGAGTGTACTGACACCTAGCGATTTGAAAATATACACGCACCATATTCTCTCTGAAGCAAGATTCTTCCAAACTAAAAACTAAGGGTTCGAACCTGAGAGCTCGCGCTCTCAAAGAAGGTCCCAGTTTCAATTCACTCGAACA
>NC_138733.1:40732219-40734719 GCF_965113295.1 Leuciscus leuciscus
GAGCTCGTGCTCTCAAAGAAGGTCCCAGTTTCAAGTCACTCGAACATCCAGAGCACGTCAAGGGCACAAAAAAGTGGTCTGAAGGACGGGGTGAGGAGAGGTGGTAACGTAACATGGCGATACATTTCAATGGCACCCAGAAAAACCTGCCGTGACCCGGATTCGAACCGGGGTTGCTGCGGCCACAACGCAGAGTACTAACCACTATACGATCGCGGCGAGCTACCGGTCTCCCCGACGTGTCCCTGACTACAAAGGGGCCTTGTCATCTTTAGCTTGCAGACAAAACTGCTTCTTACCAACCTCACTCTTTTCAAGGGTAGTACTGTAACAGTGACTTTTTATAAAGTTTTTGCAAGGCCTCCAGAAGGTTCAGCCTAAAGCAGGCGCATGCTGTCGACGTAGTCGGCAGGATTCGAACCTGCGCGGGGAGAGCCCAATGGATTTCTAGTCCATCGCCTTAACCACTCGGCCACGACTACCAACTGGCTGAAGAGGGCATGTCGTTTCACTTGGTGCCTTGCAGCGTCGCTGCCCAAGGCAAGTGTAGATCGGCAAGAACTCAACAGCAAAACGTACCGCTCCACAAAAAGAGGCTCGTTCGCCCGAACAGGGACTTGAACCCTGGACCCTCAGATTAAAAGTCTGATGCTCTACCGACTGAGCTATCCGGGCTCTTGCTCGACACGCGTGCGTGTTGCGTGGGAACGCACAGCAAAATGAATCGTATTGGTGGGAGAAAAAAAAGATTCTCCAATGCATCCATCGCGTTTCCTCCTTCGACGATTCAGAACGGCCGTCAAAACGTCTGCTATGTCAAAATATATTTGCGAATTAGTGTGAATGCAGCCTATTAGACTGATAATTATAATCAAACGACAATAATGCTAGGAAAAAGAGCAAAAACTCACTGCTTCTTGTCTGGAAAGCACCTTTACACGCTTCAATGCTGTTGACTTGCCGCGCTCTTATCCTTATTGTAAACTTGCGTAAAAGGCGCAGTTGCTTGGGGCAAATAGCAAGCCTGCGGCACTCTAGGTAACAGCCAGCGAGTGTACTGACACCTAGCGATTTGAAAATATACACGCACCATATTCTCTCTGAAGCAAGATTCTTCCAAACTAAAAACTAAGGGTTCGAACCTGAGAGCTCGCGCTCTCAAAGAAGGTCCCAGTTTCAATTCACTCGAACATCCAGAGCACGTCAAGGGCACGCGCCGTGCACAAAAAAGTGGTCTGAAGGAGGGGGCGAGGAGAGGTGGTAACGTAACATAGAGCTCGATTTCATTGGCACCCAGAAAAACTTGCCGTGACCCGGATTTGCTGCGGCCACAACGCAGAGTACTAACCACTATACGATCACGGCGAGCTACCGGTCTACCTGACGTGTCCCTGAATACAAAGGGGTATTTGTCATCTTTAGCTTGCAGACAAAACTGTTTCTTACCAACCTCACTCTTTTCAATGGTAGTACTGTAACAGTGACTTTTTTCTTTTTATAAAGTTTTAGCAAAGGCCTCCAGAAGGTTACAACCTATAGTAGGGGCACGCCGTCGACGTAGTCGGCAGGATTCGAACCTGCGCGGGGAGACCCCAATGGATTTCAAGTCCATCGCCTTAACCACTCGGCCACGACTACAAGCTTGCGAAGACGTGTGCGTGCTGCGTGGGAACGCACATCAAAATGAATCGTATTGGCGGTAGAAAATACTAGATTCTCCAATGCATCGCCTTTCCTTCTTCGACGATTCAGAACGGCCATCAAAACGTCTGCTATGTCAAAATGTATTTGCGGATTAGTGTTTGATTATTAAACATAATCAAATGACAATAATGCTAGGAAAATGTACAAAAACTCACTGCTTCTTGTCTGGAAAGCATCTTTACACGCTTCAGTGCTGCTGACTTGCCGCGCTCTTATCCTTATTGTAAACTTGCGTCAAAAGCGCAGTTGTTTGGAGCAAATAGCAAGCCTGCGGCACTCTAGGTAACAGCCAGCGAGCACGCACCATATTCTCTCTGAAGCAAGATTCTTCCAAACTAAAAACTAAGGGTTCGAACCTGAGAGCTCGTGCTCTCAAAGAAGGTCCCAGTTTCAAGTCACTCGAACATCCAGAGCACGTCAAGGGCACAAAAAAGTGGTCTGAAGGACGGGGTGAGGAGAGGTGGTAACGTAACATGGCGATACATTTCAATGGCACCCAGAAAAACCTGCCGTGACCCGGATTCGAACCGGGGTTGCTGCGGCCACAACGCAGAGTACTAACCACTATACGATCACGGCGAGCTACCGGTCTCCCCGACGTGTCCCTGACTACAAAGGGGCCTTGTCATCTTTAGCTTGCAGACAAAACTGCTTCTTACCAACCTCACTCTTTTCAAGGGTAGTACTGTAACAGTGACTTTTTATAAAGTTTTTGCAAGGCCTCCAGAAGGTTCAGCCTAAAGCAGGCGCATGCTGTCGACGTAGTCGGCAGGATTCGAACCTGCGCGGGGAGAGC
>NC_138733.1:40744719-40747219 GCF_965113295.1 Leuciscus leuciscus
CCAGAAAAACCTGCCGTGACCCGGATTCGAACCGGGGTTGCTGCGGCCACAACGCAGAGTACTAACCACTATACGATCGCGGCGAGCTACCGGTCTCCCCGACGTGTCCCTGACTGCAAAGGGGCCTTGTCATCTTTAGCTTGCAGACAAAACTGCTTCTTACCAACCTCACTCTTTTCAAGGGTAGTACTGTAACAGTGACTTTTTATAAAGTTTTTGCAAGGCCTCCAGAAGGTTCAGCCTAAAGCAGGCGCATGCTGTCGACGTAGTCGGCAGGATTCGAACCTGCGCGGGGAGACCCCAATGGATTTCTAGTCCATCGCCTTAACCACTCGGCCACGACTACCAACTGGCTGTAGAGGGCATGTCGTTTCACTTGGTGCCTTGCAGCGTCGCTGCCCAAGGCAAGTGTAGATCGGCAAGAACTCAACAGCAAAACGTACCGCTCCACAAAAAGAGGCTCGTTCGCCCGAAAAAGGGACTTGAACCCTGGACCCTCAGATTAAAAGTCTGATGCTCTACCGACTGAGCTATCCGGGCTCTTGCTCGACACGCGTGCGTGTTGCGTGGGAACGCACAGCAAAATGAATCGTATTGGTGGGAGAAAAAAAAGATTCTCCAATGCATCCATCGCGTTTCCTCCTTCGACGATTCAGAACGGCCGTCAAAACGTCTGCTATGTCAAAATATATTTGCGAATTAGTGTGAATGCAGCCTATTAGACTGATAATAATAATCAAACGACAATAATGCTAGGAAAAAGAGCAAAAACTCACTGCTTCTTGTCTGGAAAGCACCTTTACACGCTTCAATGCTGTTGACTTGCCGCGCTCTTATCCTTATTGTAAACTTGCGTAAAAGGCGCAGTTGCTTGGGGCAAATAGCAAGCCTGCGGCACTCTAGGTAACAGCCAGCGAGTGTACTGACACCTAGCGATTTGAAAATATACACATTTACATTACATTTAGTCATTTAGCAGACGCCCTTATCCAAAGCGACTTACAAATTAGGACTAAGTTCAGCGAGTCATCATAAAGAGGCAAAAGCAACAACAACGCAGGAAGTGCTCAAAATACGAAGTTCTGGTATTATTCAGAGTAGCATAAGCCTGATAAGTGATGTTTCAAAGGGAAAGGATTTTTTTTTATTTTTTTATTTTTTTTTTATAAGGTTAAGTGCTCACGGAAGAGATTGGTTTTCAGCTGTTTTTTGAATGTTGTCAGGGATTCTGCATTCCGGATGAGGGTGGGGAGAGCGTTCCACCAGCATGGAACTGTAAATGAGAATGTTCTGGAAAGTGATTTTGTGGCTTTCTGTGATGGAACCACGAGACGTCGCTCGTTGACCGATCGTAGGTGTCTGGTAGGGATGTAGACTCGTAGGAGTGAGTGAAAGTAGGAGGGAGCTGAGCCTGTGATAGTTCTGTAAGCAAGCGTCAGTGCCTTGAACTTGATGCGAGCAGCTAGAGGTAGCCAGTGCAGAGAGATGAACAGAGGAGTGACGTGGGCCCTCTTGGGCTCGTTGAAGACAAGACGAGCTGCAGCATTCTGGATCATCTGTAGGGGTTTGGTCGCACATGCTGGGAGTCCAGCCAGAAGGGCATTGCAGTAGTCAAGCCTAGAGATGACCAGGGCCTGGACGATAAGTTGTGTTGCATGCTCAGTTAGGAAAGGCCTGATCTTCCTGATGTTGTGCAGTGCAAACCTGCATGATCGAGCTGTCTTTGAAATGTGATCTGTGAAGGTCAGCTGGTCATCAAACGTTACTCCAAGATTTCTGACCGATCTTGATGGGGTGATTAATGATGACTCTAGC
Organism: Leuciscus leuciscus; assembly: GCF_965113295.1. Lineage (NCBI taxonomy): Eukaryota > Metazoa > Chordata > Actinopteri > Cypriniformes > Leuciscidae > Leuciscus > Leuciscus leuciscus. The sequence goes on from NC_138733.1 coordinate 40,746,535, forward strand.
TGGATGGTGAAGTCGTGCTGTAGAGACGGATTGGCAGGGAGGACGAGAAGCTCAGTCTTTGCCAGGTTGAGCTGCAGGTGGTGTTCCTTCATCCATGTGGAGATGTCCGCCAGACAGCTTGAGACCCGTGCAGCTACTGTGGGATCATCTGGTTGAAAGGAGAGGAAGAGCTGTGTGTCATCAGCATAGCAGTGGTAGGAAAAACCGTGTGCCTGTATGATGTGTCCCAGTGATGTGGTGTAGATGGAGAAGAGGAGGGGACCAAGAACTGAACCCTGGGGAACCCCTGTGGTCAGCTGATGTGCTCTGGATACCTCGCCTCTCCATGCGACCTTGAAGGACCTACCTGTGAGATAGGACTCAAACCAGTGGAGTGAAGTTCCTGTGATGCCCAGTGATGAGAGGGTGGACAGAAGGATCTGATGATTCACCGTGTCGAAGGCAGCAGACAGATCCAGGAGAATGAGGACTGAAGATTTGGAAGCAGCTTTTGCGATCCGTAGGGCTTCTGTGACTGACAGTAATGCAGTCTCAGTTGAATGTCCTTTCTTGAAGCCAGATTGGTTGACATCCAGCTGGTTGTTTAGAGACAAGAAGGATGTTAGTTGGTTGAAGACAGCTCTTTCAAGTGTCTTCGCAATGAATGGTAGGAGAGAGATAGGTCTGTAATTCTCTACCAATGATA
>NC_138733.1:40752219-40754719 GCF_965113295.1 Leuciscus leuciscus
TAATGCTAGGAAAATGTACAAAAACTCACTGCTTCTTGTCTGGAAAGCATCTTTACACGCTTCAGTGCTGCTGACTTGCCGCGCTCTTATCCTTATTGTAAACTTGCGTCAAAAGCGCAGTTGTTTGGAGCAAATAGCAAGCCTGCGGCACTCTAGGTAACAGCCAGCGAGCACGCACCATATTCTCTCTGAAGCAAGATTCTTCCAAACTAAAAACTAAGGGTTCGAACCTGAGAGCTCGTGCTCTCAAAGAAGGTCCCAGTTTCAAGTCACTCGAACATCCAGAGCACGTCAAGGGCACAAAAAAGTGGTCTGAAGGACGGGGTGAGGAGAGGTGGTAACGTAACATGGCGATACATTTCAATGGCACCCAGAAAAACCTGCCGTGACCCGGATTCGAACCGGGGTTGCTGCGGCCACAACGCAGAGTACTAACCACTATACGATCGCGGCGAGCTACCGGTCTCCCCGACGTGTCCCTGACTGCAAAGGGGCCTTGTCATCTTTAGCTTGCAGACAAAACTGCTTCTTACCAACCTCACTCTTTTCAAGGGTAGTACTGTAACAGTGACTTTTTATAAAGTTTTTGCAAGGCCTCCAGAAGGTTCAGCCTAAAGCAGGCGCATGCTGTCGACGTAGTCGGCAGGATTCGAACCTGCGCGTGGAGACCCCAATGGATTTCTAGTCCATCGCCTTAACCACTCGGCCACGACTACCAACTGGCTGAAGAGGGCATGTCGTTTCACTTGGTGCCTTGCAGCGTCGCTGCCCAAGGCAAGTGTAGATCGGCAAGAACTCAACAGCAAAACGTACCGCTCCACAAAAAGAGGCTCGTTCGCCCGAACAGGGACTTGAACCCTGGACCCTCAGATTAAAAGTCTGATGCTCTACCGACTGAGCTATCCGGGCTCTTGCTCGACACGCGTGCGTGTTGCGTGGGAACGCACAGCAAAATGAATCGTATTGGTGGGAGAAAAAAAAGATTCTCCAATGCATCCATCGCGTTTCCTCCTTCGACGATTCAGAACGGCCGTCAAAACGTCTGCTATGTCAAAATATATTTGCGAATTAGTGTGAATGCAGCCTATTAGACTGATAATAATAATCAAACGACAATAATGCTAGGAAAAAGAGCAAAAACTCACTGCTTCTTGTCTGGAAAGCACCTTTACACGCTTCAATGCTGTTGACTTGCCGCGCTCTTATCCTTATTGTAAACTTGCGTAAAAGGCGCAGTTGCTTGGGGCAAATAGCAAGCCTGCGGCACTCTAGGTAACAGCCAGCGAGTGTACTGACACCTAGCGATTTGAAAATATACACGCACCATATTCTCTCTGAAGCAAGATTCTTCCAAACTAAAAACTAAGGGTTCGAACCTGAGAGCTCGCGCTCTCAAAGAAGGTCCCAGTTTCAATTCACTCGAACATCCAGAGCACGTCAAGGGCACGCGCCGTGCACAAAAAAGTGGTCTGAAGGAGGGGGCGAGGAGAGGTGGTAACGTAACATAGAGCTCGATTTCATTGGCACCCAGAAAAACTTTCCGTGACCCGGATTTGCTGCGGCCACAACGCAGAGTACTAACCACTATACGATCACGGCGAGCTACCGGTCTACCTGACGTGTCCCTGAATACAAAGGGGTATTTGTCATCTTTAGCTTGCAGACAAAACTGTTTCTTACCAACCTCACTCTTTTCAATGGTAGTACTGTAACAGTGACTTTTTATAAAGTTTTAGCAAAGGCCTCCAGAAGGTTACAACCTATAGTAGGGGCACGCCGTCGACGTAGTCGGCAGGATTCGAACCTGCGCGGGGAGACCCCAATGGATTTCAAGTCCATCGCCTTAACCACTCGGCCACGACTACAAGCTTGCGAAGACGTGTGCGTGCTGCGTGGGAACGCACATCAAAATGAATCGTATTGGCGGTAGAAAATACTAGATTCTCCAATGCATCGCCTTTCCTTCTTCGACGATTCAGAACGGCCATCAAAACGTCTGCTATGTCAAAATGTATTTGCGGATTAGTGTTTGATTATTAAACATAATCAAATGACAATAATGCTAGGAAAATGTACAAAAACTCACTGCTTCTTGTCTGGAAAGCATCTTTACACGCTTCAGTGCTGCTGACTTGCCGCGCTCTTATCCTTATTGTAAACTTGCGTCAAAAGCGCAGTTGTTTGGAGCAAATAGCAAGCCTGCGGCACTCTAGGTAACAGCCAGCGAGCACGCACCATATTCTCTCTGAAGCAAGATTCTTCCAAACTAAAAACTAAGGGTTCGAACCTGAGAGCTCGTGCTCTCAAAGAAGGTCCCAGTTTCAAGTCACTCGAACATCCAGAGCACGTCAAGGGCACAAAAAAGTGGTCTGAAGGACGGGGTGAGGAGAGGTGGTAACGTAACATGGCGATACATTTCAATGGCACCCAGAAAAACCTGCCGTGACCCGGATTCGAACCGGGGTTGCTGCGGCCACATCGCAGAGTACTAACCACTATA
>NC_138733.1:40774719-40844719 GCF_965113295.1 Leuciscus leuciscus
GTGAAAATGAGTTTGACACCCCTGCTGTAGACCGTTGTGTAAAAGAAATGGCAATACTGCCTCTCATAAATAACATGAAGACTTCACAAAGCAAGTCTTACAATTAACAGCCTACATGAACACCCGTTTGATCGATCTGCAGTGTAAATTGTACAAAATCAAACGAAGATTAGGCTACAACAGAAATGCAAATTAACACATATTTGCAAAAAGAAAAGAAATATGTTCTGCAATAATATTGGCATGCAATTCATCCTCATAACACATCTGTAGCTTGTCAGATGCAATCAAATGGATGGTAATAAAATGCCATGATGCCATCACAATGCGTAATGACGCACAATGGCTGAGCTTGCGCTAGAAGATGAGCTTTTAGAAGACTCGAGTGCCTTTTTGGCATTAGTAATGCCCACACTGTGCCCTCCAAACAACATTTTACTCCTCTTTTCCACCTCGCCAATGATAATTTCTACTTCACATTGAGTGAAGTTACGTATCTTGGTTTTCCTCTCTGTGTTTGCCATGCTTTCGCAATCGATGAATATTAACTTGTGGGCGTTTCACGGACTATTTATGGGCAACTATGGGCGTGACATGAAGCCGCAAAAGCTGCGCTACATTTAGAATTGATTGTGATTTATTAAGGGAAAACTGCGTAGGATGTGCGTGCGCACGGTTTTATAAATCCGAATATTTCTGTGCGTACGCACGTCCTATGTTTCATCCGTACGCCACTTCTGACGCAAATCCTACGCAAAGTTTTATAAATGAGGCCCCAGAATAGACTAGCCGACAGTCTGCCATGAACGTGAGATGACGTTTCACGGCCAAATCAAATAACCAATCGGAGGAGAGCCCTTCTAGCCAATCAGAGGCGAAAAAGGTGGTACCTTCCCCTACCATCATGGGGAAAAAAAGAATGACGCGACGGCGACGGCGTTTACCGCAAACGCACGATAATCGCCTCAATCGCTTCTTCCGCGCAAGTTGAACAATTTCAACTCGAGCAGAAAATTTGCATGACGCTTAGTTGCGCAAGCCAATCAACAAAGAGCTCATTGATACGTCCGGTTACTATCAATGTTGTCGAAAATGGAGGAGCTAATTATTGTTGCCGTCTGTGGGTACCCTGAAATTTAGGTATATTTTTACTAGGCATATTGAGCTGATCGATCCAAACTCCATTCAGAAAATCAGCATTGTAAACATCTTTTTCCCTTATCATTTTATGGACAGGCCAGACATCAGACTCTATAGACCTAAATGCACCAGAGAAACGAGGGCGCCGCCATCTTTAGAATATTGTCTTTGAACTTCCGTTTTGCGGTCGCTCTGTATATTCCTATGGCATTGCTGTCCAGGAGTAATTAGCTTTTGAAGTGGATTTACTTAATGTAAAGTTAATGAAAGTTATCATGAGGATTGTAATGTTTAAAGCAGATGTCTTAACAAATGTCAGTAGACCGGGAAGATTTTAAAACGAGCCGTTCATTCATAAATACATAAGATCGCTGTGAAAATACAGACCGGAAGTCAAAAGACAACGAGCGCAGCGCTGAAAAGGGGCGGGGCTACATAAGGTCTAATCAACATAATTAATTTGTTTCGGCATGTTTTTCATACATTTATTGGAATTAAATCACAGCAAAAGCGATAGATATGCTGTACATTTATTGGTAGGACATTCTTTTATGAAACTGCGCCTGACCTGAGACAGATGGACAGGCAGCTGAGACGGATCGCCTGTAGTTGGTGTCCATCCGAGAAATCCTGTCAGTGACCCTAGCTAGCAGGTTATAAAACTGGGCACCCGTCATTCTCAAATAGCGCTGGAAGCGGCTGTCATCCAGGCGAAGTTCCTGGAGAAGACGGTGAAATTCACCGAGTTGGGTGCGCCTCTGGATGGTGCTGTGAACCCAGACACGTCGGCGTTTGGCTTTCCTCCGTATTTGGGACTTCCACAACAAGTACAGAGCAGCAATATCATTTATTTCAGACATGACGGAAAATGTATGGCAGAAAGAAATTGTGTTGTTGTTGTTGATGATGATGATGATGATGACACACTCCTTTTCGCGGGATGTTTTTATTCGCGAGTGACGCGAAAAACAAGAAAAACATCATCTAGAGCGAGTAACGCGATGCGAAAATACCTTCGCGTTTGGTGTGAACATGCCATTTGTTACCGTTTTGTATGTGAAGAGAAATACAAACTTCTTCTTTAAGGGTTTTAGTCAGCAGACACAAATAGCGACGAACCCGATGAAAACCGTCAGGAAATGTCGCCGTAAAATGATATTCAAACTGTATAAAGAGTATTTTACAATTACGTGAAATAGAGTGAACAGTTTACCTCAGAAGTCTCGACACTGACGGAGGGCGCGCGTGATGACGTCATCACCGCAAGGCGAAATCAACAGCATATATCAACTTTGGAATAAAATATTCAATAATAATTCGATATAAAAAAATAGATCTCTCTTCTATATTATGAAAGATTTTCATATATTCTTCATAGACAACGTTTAAACTAAACAGTAATTGATTATCTTAATTCTTGGATAAATTTGTGTTTCCAGTTACACTGAAAGAGTATGCTGAGCAATATATGTTAAAGACATCATGTTTCTAGGAGACACTGACATTCTGAAACACAGTTGTACTAATAAACTTCCAATTTTAAGAATAAGCTGGAATCATAAAAGCTAAATTGTGGTCCAGTGTATTTAGAAATATAAACTGAAATAAAACTTGGTGTATTGCCTGATTAGGGTATAAAAAAAAGGACCAAGTCATTAATCTGTTAACTGTTACTGGCCCACTTGCCGTGTAATTTCAGATCACTGCATTGCTGTTCAAGAGAAGGTGGGCAGTTTTGCATGGACATTTACATGTGCAAGAGCAAGAGGACGACCAAATTCCAGGGAAGCCAGAGCGAACTCTTATTTGAGAACACTTTCCCTTTTGTTCCTTTTTCCAGGGAGATGCAATTTAAAGAAATTGAATATTGACAGTAATTAGTTGTAATTAGTAACGGCTAAACAATACAGTAGTTTTTGTAAACCATGAATAAATTGTCACCTAACACGGAAAGATCACTGAAATATATCTTGAGAAATCATACCTACACTCTTAAAAATGTTCATTCCAAAAGAGGGTTTTTATAGTAATGCAACAGAAGAACATTGGGCTCCATACTCCAGTATGTTCACCCTGGAGATGATCCTGAAGCTTGTTGCCTTTAGCTTTGATTATCTAAGAAATCCCTTCTCCATCTTTGAAGGCATTATTGTGATCATCAGGTAAATGGATTTACTTTTATAGTTTGTTGAATGAATTGAATTGAATAGTTTGTCAAAATGATGATACTATTATACTGTATGGATTTTAGGTGTTTTTCTTCATCTGTGGTAATTTTTTATTTCAATTTCAAAGCTAGAATTGTATGTATCCTAAATGCACACTTTTGTTTTGACTAAAGCTTGGCTGAAGATAACTCAATGAAAATAGTGATATTAACCTCGTTTCTTTCTTTTTCTTTGCATGTTTCATCTCAAACATGATTACTGACACTGTTGTCTCATTGGTAACCAAGTACACTTTAGCAAAAACTTTATTCAGAGCAAAACAACTTAAAGTACCGAAATCCATCATAAAATATTATAATAATAGTAATAATATATTATTAAGATTGAAATGATGGGTCTGGGGCAAGGGCGAAATCAAGTCATTAAATCAGGAATCTAATGATCACAAATCATCATGAGGACAAAGGTTTTCCCCATTCAGATTTCGAAAATGAATTCACTGCTATGACTGCAACAGAAAGCTTGTTGACCAAGTGTGAGCTGAGCTTCGTATCACTACATTAACAATAGACAATGGACAACAGACAACATTTCAAAAAAGTGCCTGAAGTTAAAGAAACACTCTTATATGATGTTTTTTATTCAATTTAATCAATTTGTTTGTGTATATGTGTATAGTGTATGTGAGGTAATTTTGCAGTCTGACAGTAGTCTCTCTGCCCTGAGGACGTTTAGACTGTTGAAGATCATAAAGCTGGTGCAGTTCATGCCAACTCTGCGCAGACAGCTGGCGGTCCCGATAAAGGCCATGAAAAAAGTGTCCATCTTGTGCATGTTAATCATGCTCTATATCTTCATATTCAGGTGGGTTGGTCTTAGTAATTGCAGTCCAGTGGGTCTCATACACAATTATTAGTGAATGAAACCCAGTGTGTTTATTCGGTTGCTTACTCAGTCTCTGTCGGGATCCGAGCTCACACTTGTTTGTAATAAACACCATACTCTTTATCAAACAAAGCAGCCTGGGTTTATAAAAACTGATCCCTCCTTACAGCTGGATCATGCCAGGCTCTGTATGGCTGAGCGTCTCAACTGCGCAGGCTGCTCAGAGGACACCTTAGCTTCAGCTCATAAGGATCAGGTCCCGGTTCCCCGATAACGCTCACTCTTAGCGCGCTAAGAAGACTCGAAAGATATATCTTACCAAAGTTGTTTATGTTCCTAAGTGTGTTCCCCGAACCATACCTTAGGAAGCTGCTTAAGATATACCTTCTTACGTGTGACATTACCCGGTGCTGTCCGTGGCGATGGCGCTGAATTGGTTGATATCGATGGCTCGAGAATCAATTATTCTCTTGTGCAGGGGCTGTTTATGTGAGAAAGCGGTGTTCTTTATAAAAGAAGCACTTCAGAAATAGTTGAAATTGCATTTATTAGGACTCATGGGATATTATAAAAAATAATCCAAACTATTATAGCCTATAATAGCCTAGCCTACATATTTTTTAATTGTATCATATATTGCTGCCATAATAACCATTTCAAATTTGTACGTGCTTTCTTCTCTTTCCCATTTTTGTTCGCTGAGGCGGAGCTGCGATGAAATATTGTTCTTGGAAATACTTTCCAGCATTTCAGTAATAAAAGTGTAGGCCTACATCTCGGTGCTCGGCAGTGATCAAAAAGGGTTTAAACAGTGAATTTTGAATCTCTTCTTGTAAACTCAGAGATGTGGATTCAGACGGCAATTATATTCCCACACGACCTGTTTGTCAAAAAACAGTAGGTACTAATTTGGCCAGCTATTTTTACGCGGGTTGGGTGAGAAAAAACACTGATATTATGGATTCGGACGGCACTAAAATAACCGACTTACCCCTGTAAATGTTTAAAATACCGGACGAGCCCATGAGAAACAATATTAGCACCCGAATAGGACTTAACTGACAGTAGCCTATGCTTTCACTGGCCTTTAAAAGCGCTCTTTAATTAAATTAATAATATTGTATAATAATATAATTAAAAATCTAACAACAATCAGTGTAATGACAATTTTATTCTTTGCATGAAAACACTTGAAATAGCCTAATTTAATACTGTCTGGGTGTAGTAAAACTTCAGAATTATATTCGTATAGACCTGCAACAGTGATAAGGTGAAGCTAAGAGTGGTCCAGACCAACCTTACGAAAGTGTGACTTACAGAAGATATACTTAGCGTACGAACGTGTCGGGAATCGTGCCATAACGTTAAGAGAGAGGTTAAGGAATAGGTTAAGAACTACTTAGCGATAAGAACGTTTTGGGGAACCGGACCCAGACCTCTAACCCTAATCCTTGCCTCAGGCCTCTTTGACTCTTATACTTTCAGAGCCTTTTGAGTGATTTTTTGGGGGTATAAGAGGGGCACTTCTTTCGGGAAAGTCTTAGAGATTCACACTTCGGGGCCATGCGTTAGGGCCCCTGGAGAGTCAGAATCCCAAATCTCAAGGTCCCAAGGCCTTCCGTCTCTGTAAGGTCCCACAAGCTCATGGAAAGAGAATCAAGAACATGAAGCCAATCCGTTCACAAAACCTCCTCAACTTTACTTGTACACAATAGCTTTTATTCTTTGTTCAGGAGAGTGCAGCTGCCAGCCAATGAGAATATACAATAGCTACATAAAAATAAGTTAATTTATGGCCACTTTCCGACTGAGGGAACAGAACGGCCCAGAACAGCCTTTCGGGCACTTTCTCCTAGAAAAAGAAAAATGGACCCTTTCCAGACTGCTGTCCAAGAAACACACACACATAGAGTTTGATTGAGAGAGTGTTACGGGCAGTCGGACACCACCCTTAACATAAAGGAGAGGCGCACACAGATCAGCTCGTATCGGAAATAGGGGTATGTTTATTTAGCAGAATGGGTATCAAATAATAGGTTGGTTAACAAAAAAACAACTACAAAAGCAGAACGCTTTCTACTGCCGGGTGGACAGCTAGACGGCAGTCACTCCAAAGACAGAAAGCACGGCTGTGCGTCGACTCTGTTCTCAGTCTCTGTGTGCGCGCTCAGGAGCGGACCCAGAAGCCTTTTATAGCGCAAGTAGGCTTCGCTCAGGTGTGGCTCATCTGTAATTAAGAAAAGGGGAAGAGACACTGCACTCATACACACGTGTAGGAACAAACGCCAGAGCTAAGGGACGTAACACCCCCACCCCAAAATGGTGACTTGTCGCCATACATTGAACATGAGAACACTCATTTTTACTCTCATGAATTATGTGTTCAGCTCACTGTTTGAGCCAACCCAGACAATAGAGTTCCAGCTACAAACAATCATTACCTCGTTCAAGGCGAATCTGCATGTGAAAAGAAATTAGAATTACCCAGGAATGTATTATTTTGGTGTATATGGTCAAATTACAGGCAAATCACAACTTTACACGACGCAATACCTAGTATTGCTACAGAATTACATTAGATTAGCAAGCCCAATAAATCAAAATAAATCTCAAGACAAATAATCTATATAGTGTTTTTTTTTATTATTATTAACTATAACCTAGATGTATAGGCCATTTCCAATCAATAAGGACACATGCAAGTTCATTTTCATAATAAACAAAACGTGTTTTTAAAAAAAAAATAAACAAAAGCAAATATTTTAATACTACAGGGTGGGCCATTTATATGGATACACCGTGGTGGCATGGGAGTGGTTGGTGATATTGAGGTCCTGTTTGTGGCACATTAGTATATGTCATGGTCACCACCCATCTTGAGGAGTTTGCCCCCTCACATGTACTGGTGTGCCACAAACGGGACTTTGGTGTGCCCAGCCATTCCCATGTTGTTGCGGTGTATCCATATAAATGGCCCACCCTGTATTAAGCATCCACGCTAGACAACGCATCTGCGATAATATTGTCTTTTCCCTGGACATGCACAATTTGGAGGTTAAACGGTTGAAGCAATAGACTCCAGCGCATTAACCTACGATTTGAATTGTACATGCGACTGAGGAATTTGAGTGGGTCATGGTCAGTATTGACCTTAACTGGATGTACTGTAGAACCTAAATACACTTCGAAGTGTTGGATAGCCAGTACTAAAGCCAAAGTCTCTTGCTCGATAGTGGAGTACTTTCGCTGGGCAGAATTACATTTCTTAGATAAGAAACTCACGGGATGGTTTACGTTGTCTGCGCCTGATTGCAAAAGTACGGCACCGGCGCCTACGTTGCTGGCGTCCACAGCAAGCTGAAACGGTTTGTTAAAGTCTGGTGCAGCCAGCACGGGAGCAGTCAGCAAGAGAGCTTTGACGTTTTCAAATGCTCTATTACAGGACTCCGTCCAGTCAAATTTAGTTTTGGGGCTCAATAGGTTAGTGAGGGGACAAACCACAGTCGAAAAGTTCTTACAAAAACTGCGATAGTAGCCTACCATTCCTAAGAATCGCAAGGCACAGGAAATTCTTGAATAGCGGCCACCTTAGCCATTACTGGTAAAACATGTCCTCTGCCAACTATCCGCCCCCAAGTAAGTGACAGTGGCTTTTCCGAACTCACATTTTGCTAGATTAATTGTGAGATTTGCATTGGACAGCCTACAGAAAAGCTCTCGAAGTTGTGTTATGTGTTCGGACCAGTGTGTACTATATAGGACTATGTCATCCAAATACGCCTCGCAATTTGACATTCCAACTAAAACAATATTTACTAAACGCTGGAATGAGGCAGGCGCGTTACGCATTCCGAAAGCCATAACTTTATAATGCATAAATGCATCTGAGGTCACAAAAGCTGATATTTGTTTTGCTCTTGGTGTAAGGGGCACTTGCCAGTAACCTTTTAGGAGGTCGATTTTAGTGACAAACGTGGCCGAGCCAACACGGTCCACACAGTCATCCATCCGCGGCTATGGATAACAGTCTGCCAGAGTGATGGCATTAACGCCTGTAGTCCGTACAAAACCTGTAAGTGCCATCAGGTTTGCCAACTAAAAGGCACGGGGAGCTCCAAGGGCTAGAGCTAGGCTCAGCAATATTATTCTTTATGTACTCAACCTCCCGTTGCAGGATAGCTCGCTTTTCTGGATTTAACCTATATGGGTGCTGTTTAATCAGGCCTTTATCACCCACGTCTATGTCATGTTCCAGGACTGTAGTTACAGTCGGAACATCTCCGAATAACTCAGGGAAGTCATCTATCACAGACAATATGTCAGCTGTTTGAGAGGGAGTTAAATGTGGCAAACGATTTGCAATGACCGCCAGCATAGCCGAGTTGAGTCGACCTTCAATCACGCATCGCGACGGAGGAGTCAACGCGTCATCATCCTCTACCAGTGAAGAGAGCAACACGGAGGACTCGACTGGACCGGGTAAGTTAAAATTACACAAGTCAGTTTTAACATATTCACGCGTGTAATATGGTTTGAGCATGTTTACATGACAGACACGAGAATGCCGTCGCTTATCTGGGGTTAAAATTACATAATCCAGATCAGATATTTTCTTTTCATTTTTTTTATTTAACCTTTATTTTTACAGGCAAGTCATTAAGAACAAGTTCTTATTTACAATGGCGGCCTGACAAGTGGAATAACCACTTAGGGAAAGGGGAAGTAGAGTTAAAAGGTACAAAACATTATAGATACTTACAGGTAAGCAATTACATAAATACAATTGAAAACTCAACACAGTAGACAACAGACCACATTGACCAGCTATATGTATATAGAAATGATGAATGGAGCTACAAAGAAATATTTGCTAAAAAAAAAAAAAAACATCCCCCTTCTCCTTTCCCTTCTCTTTTTCCCTTTTCCTCTCCCCTTCCTCCTTATTATTTTTATTTTTGACTATGAAGAGAAACAGCTGCATGTGTCCGTGAACAGGTGTGAAATAACAGATTTAAATGATGAAGTTGAAATTAGCTTATAAATTTTGAGAGTATTTTGGAGCGAATTCCAGTCCCGAGCGGCAGCAGATTGAAATGTTATTAGACCAATGGCTGTTTTGGTTTTGGGGATTATTAATTGAAGATAAAGTGAAGCCCGGGTATCATAAGTGACGGGCTTTGGCTGCAGCAGGTGACCTAAGTAAGGTGGTGAGTGGCCAAGAAGGGTCTTGTAAATGAAAGTGAACCAGTGAATTTTACGGCGATTGTGAAGGGAGGACCAGTTGACAGATGTGTAAAGAGCGCAGTGGTGTGTGTTGGAAGGAGCATTTGTGGCAAACCTGATAGCGGAATGATAAAGAGTGTCAAGTTTAGACAAGGTGGATTTGCAAGCAACCCTGTAAATGGTGTCTCCGTAGTCTAAAATGGGTAGGATGGTCATTTGAATAAGAGTAAGTTTGGCAGAAGTGGTGAATGAAGAGCGGTTTCTGTAAAGAAAACCAAGCTTGGCTTTAACCTTAGATTGCAGCTTAGATATGTGGGTAGAATAAGTAAGAGATGTGTCCAACCAGATGCCCAAGTATTTATATGTAGTGATAAATACAACTACAAATACAAGTGATAAATTTCAACAGTATATATGGCCCTCTGAATCGTGCCTGAAATACAGAACCGGGCACGGGTAAGAGAACTAACACTTGGTCTCCAGGCTTAAACGAACGGGCTCTTGCTTTTCAATCATACCAAGTTTTCATGCTAGATTGGGTCTTTTCTAAATTTGCTCTAGCGAGTTCACGAGCTCTGTGTAGTCGGGTGCGAATGTTGCTTATAAACTGTAATGCGCTACGAGAAGTAGGTTTGCTCAACCACTGATCTTTAATGACGCTCAAAGGCGTGCGAACATCGTGAGCAAACACTAGTTCTGCAGGGCTGAAACCAATTGACTCTTGTACGACTTCTCTAGAGGCCATAAGCATCCAAGGAATCGCATCTTCCCAGTCTGTACCCACCTCCAAACAATATGCACGCAGCATCGATTTCAGCGTCTGATGGTAACGCTCGAGAGCGCCTTGACTCTCCGGATGGTACGTGCTAGAAATGCGGTGCTTAATTTGGAGCGACTTTAGGACTTGGGAAAAGACACGCGAAGTAAAATTTGTTCCTTGGTCACTTTTTCCACACGATTTTCGGTAGCCCCACAAAAGAAAAGAATTTTAATAAAGGCCTGGACACGATTTTAGCAGTGATCTTCCTCAGAGGCACCGCCTCTGGGAAGCGAGTAGCAGTACACATAATTGTTAATAAATACTGATATCCACTTTTTGACCGTGGAAGAGGACCGACGCAATCAATGATTACCTTCTCAAAAGGCTCACCCATGGCAGGTATGAGGTACAATGGTGCAGGTGGAATTATCTGGTTTGGTTTACCACTAATCTAGCAGACATGGCACGTTTTACAATACCGCCACACATCACGCTTCAGCCCAGGCCAGAAAAAGTGACGAAGAACGCGGTTGAATGTTTTAGTCACACCTAAATGACCAGAAACACAATCATGCGCGACACTCAGAATAGCGCGTCTGTTTTCAGACGGCATAACGATTTGCTCAATGTCATTCCACTCATTACTTTTCTGAGGTCTCCACCTCCACATAAGTAAGCTGTCTCTGATGAAATAGGTCGGACTCTCGCTTGCACGGTCTGAAACAGATTGAACTGCATTAAAACATGAAACAAGAGTGGGGTCTTTTTGTTGAGCATTAATACGTTTCTCTAATAACAACGAGACATCTGATAGTTTTTTCTCTCTTTTCTCATCGTTCACTATAGGCACAGGACTACTGCGGCACTGAGTGAAAGCGGGTTCGAAGAGCCTCTCACACTCTGCAGGGTGAGCGACGAAACTGTCACTTAGGTCGACGTCACTGGGAGGTACTGCATCCTTCAACCTCTGAGTCTGCGACCTAGTGACGACACTAGTGGGAAAAACCTCGGGGAATTTTTGTGCGCACTCATCGGGGCCCTCTTGAATGAGCAGCACAGACACAACCTCGGGTGGGACATCGCCACGGCTCCACACGTTTCCACCGGCTAGGTCATTGCCAAGGAGAAATGTGACACCGGGGATTGGCAAAGTCTTGAACGCCAACAACCACATCACCACACACCAAATCTGAATCAAGATGCACGTAATGTAAGGGGACATCGAGAAAACCCATCTCGATTCCTCGAACAAGGACACTACTACCAGTTGCAGTCTTTTCAGACAACATGTGTAGGAACAAACACCAGAGCTGAGGGACGTAACATGAGGCTTAAATGAACTTGTAGCATTTAAAAATTATTTATTTTGTCACTGTGTGCTGTCACCCACTTCACTCTATACACTCTGTCCTAACCAGAAGCAACCTTTGTTCCTAACTAGTCACGATGGGAACATTTTCTCTACCGACTGGATCCTATTTTGTGCTAGGTTGTGAAATCGTATTTGTCCAAAGTACTGACGTAAATGTGTTTTAAACATCAAATATCTATTGATTGGCTGAGCTTATACCATTGCACAGTATTTTCAGTTCTCAGTCTGAACAAAATTTTTCCCATAACACCTGGTTAGAATACAGTTATCCCTCTATTTGATGGGCTTCCTGTGTGTATGCCCTCTTATTGTGCCCCAACTTCACATTTAGATAGGGATACACACTGAGCTTAATGAGAGAGTAAATCTATGTACCATCTCCTCCCTCCCAGGTTTGAGGAGCTGCAGAGTGAGGATGATCAGGGGAGTGATGTTTACTCTGATGTAGATCTTCCAAACTGGCAGTAGCTGGTCGGGCGTGATGTTTTAGCTGGCCTGACACCCCACGAGATCAAGAGACAAGAAGTCATTAATGGTACGATCTTGTTTGTGTTTCACTACGTGAATCAGGCAGGTGCACTTTAGATCTGTAGGTGTAATATGCACAAAGTATTCTGTTAGAGTGATGTTTTGGTACAGTAGTCATTGTGCAGTTTAAGCATTTTGAAGTAACTCTCTGATGCTCTCAGAACTCTTCTACACGGAGCGAACCCATGTATGCATGCTGAAGGTCCTAGACAGTGTTTTCTATCTGAAGCTCGCCCGAGAAAACATACTGCCCCTTGCTGACATCAAAAACATATGCAGCAACCTGGAGGAAATCATCCAATTGCACAGTACGTCATCTTCCGATACATTTTCTTCAGATAAATCATCACATGTGTCTCATCATGGCATCTGCTCTTTTAAATTTCAGTGAGGATAGCGGATCAAATGACAGCGATACGCAAGAGGAATGAGTCGTCGGTCATCGACCACATAGGAGATGAGTTGCTGTCTTGGGTAAGGCCTCGTGTTTTGCTTGGATCCTGTGGCCGTCGTAGTTGGTCTTCTCTGTGTGATAAGACTCCCACCCACAAATCCTCCTGCTTGCTGTTTTCTAGTTCAGTGCTGGAGAGGAGGAGAAGATCAAGCAAGCAGTGGGCACTTTCTGCAGTAACCAGCCCTTCGCCCTAGAGCTCATCAAATCCTGGCAGAAGAAGGACCAGCGTTTCAACTCCTTCATTCAGGTGGGTCGAGACTCCTTGCGGGCCACTGGGCCACAAGAGCTGCGAATTATGCAAATGTTTGGAGCATTCCAGGCATACATCAGTGTTGTTTTATAATATTCTAATATTTGTTATAATTATTCGATTTTTTTTTCTCATTAATATTAGATTCATTAAAACATTTCTTAACTAATTAATGTTAATATCAATTATGTAATGTATTAGAACATTAATTAAATGCATGTAAGTACTTAATTATTTAACTAAATTAAACAATTCATTTTTAAAATGTTAATAGATTGTCAGCTATATGAATTTTACAACAAATAGCAAATATTAGTATATAATATGAATGAATTCATTTTAATTTTAATTATAAAATATTATTAAGTATAATATTATAAATTATATTAATATGATGAATTTTTTTCTTTTGAGAATGCATTAATGCATTAACTGAATTTACAGCCCTACTAATTTTAAACAAATAGCAGATTCACTCGTTTGATGCAGCGTTACAGCAGAAGAGATGCTTTATCTATATATAATCTCTGAATTGTTAATAGTATCAGCTTTGTCTGACAGCCTAACATCAGTGACAACGGAAGACAAAAGACATTTTGTTTAATTGGAGCTACATTTGTAAGGATATACTGTAGGATTTGCCTATCTTGAAGATAAGAGGCCGTAGGCCAATGTAGTTGTTCAGAGTCTCTCTCGAGTGTAGAAAGCTTGTGATTTTCTCTGCACTGTTTTCATCAAAGAGTAAGACTTGAGATTTAACAAGCTTTCCACATATACTGCGTTTTATGAAATCAAGGGCACTAATCTCTCCATTGAGAAAACTAGAGTGTAAGCCTTAAAACAAAGGTGTAATAATGTCATATCTGTTGTTATGCTCTTTGTGCTTTGGAGGTGTATATTCGAGAAAATACAGCTTTTTCACGTTTTAATGAAGCAGTTCACACAAAATTGTCATTGTGTACTCAACATGTTTTTTCAAGTCCATTTGACAGATTGGAACAGAAAAGGAGATAGTTTAGAGAATGTTCATGCTGCATTTTATCATGCAATGAAAATGGTGACCAATGTGAGCAACGGTGTGGGGGAATATTTTCAGTGAATATATATAAAATTAATTTATATACTATTATTGTATTTATTAATATTTGCAATTGGCTAATGTTTATATTTCCAGTTTTTGAAATTTCGTTTTTGAAATTGTGATGTGCTTTTGTCATTTTTATTAGTTTATTTGGTAACACTTTATTTTACATTGTCCTTGTTACATATGTTACATGTACTTAAAATAGTTTTAACAGTTAATTATGCATAATTACATGCAACTAACCCTCAACCAAACCCTAATCCTACCCCAACTATATAGTAAGTACATGCACTTAAGTAATATTACTCAGTACTTAAATATATAATTACACTGTAACAATGACACCGTAAAATAAAGTGTAATCGTTTATTTGTATGTTTCTATTTAGCTTTCTTTTTTTTTATTGCTGTTCTCTATTAGTAATTTTAGTACTTAAAATGGTCACACTTTAGATTAAGGTCCAATTCTCACTGTTAACTAACTATTAACTACAACTTTTGCCTCAAACTCAATTAATTCCCATATCAATAGTTAGTAAGGTGGTTGTTAAGTTTAGCTATTAAGTAGTATTAAGAGATGTAGAAAATGGTCATGCAGAATAAGGCATTAATATGTGTTTTATAAGTACTAACATGCATATCCTAGTAGTATGCATGCTAATAAGCAACTAGTTATAGTGACAGTTGAACCCTAGACTAAAGTGTTACCTTTAAAAAACATTTTTCAGTAAGTTACCAATGCAACATTTTTAAAGCCCCCGATATACTCACGACAAAGCTCTTTTTCGTTCTTGGTTTAGGGGTAAAACGAAGTTCGAAATACATGACCAGCGTTATACTGTTACTGAACATCTGAGAACAGCGTTTAGATGAATATGTAAATATGTGCTGCGTGCTTTCTTCTCAGTAACAAAATAAACATACAACAAAATTGAGAAAACAGCAAGCATTTTTTTTACAAAGCGTAAGAAAAGCGGCTGTCAATTCAGCACTCCAGTGAAGTCACGTCACTTTTATTTATTTACATATATATATATAGCGAATACAACCCCGACAGGCTGATCAGGACCCCAACGCGAAGCTATAACAACTGCCTCGCTCTACATTATCCCGCTTATTACATGGCTAGCTCCCAAATAAATCAATAATTTGACACAAAATATTGATTTAAAAAGGAGTTTATTGATTTATAAACGATTGTATTGCTTCTGCTAAAGAAAATAGTCCGTTCCGTCTCTACGGTTAGAATCCTGCGTCCATAGCAAAGCTCTGTTTTTCATGGCAACGGTGTGTTCTACTTCGCAGCGCTCTGTTATCAAGAAATAACACACCGCATTCTACATTAGAGTTCAACCAAGCCATGTAATAAAAAAATATATAGGACTTTATACAATAGAATGCTTAAAATCAAGCAGCTTTACCATATTAAACATGAAAAACAGTGTCAGTGTCTCAGAAGTACAACTTTATTTTCTACTATAAAGCAGCTCACCAGTGTGTTCATGTTTTAACTTACGGATGTCTGACCGCAACCAACTGAACAGGCCAAGTGAACCAGAAAAGATTTCCATGTGAAATAAGGCGGAGCCTCTGCGCACACCTACCTATAACGTAGTCGCCACGGATCAACAGTTGTACAAAGGTGTTTAACAGCCGAAGCAAACTCAAAGCGAACTGCAAACGAATTTCGTTTTGACCTGATTTCACTTCAAGTATATCAGGGCCTTAAGTTTCATCTGATATTTATATATTGTTCTACTTCATCTTTATTTTAATTAAAACTATTTTAATAGCCTTAGTGGAAACTATGTTTTATAACCTTGGTTAACTATAACAACACAAACAGCATCATGAATATTTTGCCTAGCGTCTCCTCTTGTCATCTACAGAAGAAAAAGTAAGTTAATACAGGTTTGAAACAACATCAGATTGAATAAATTATGACAGTATATTCATTTTTGATTAAACTAGGCCTCTGATGGACGAAATGAAGATGTTTGTGAGTGAGGAGACGGTAGATTTACACATTTCCGAGATGTTTTTGTGCTCAACATAAACATCAGCGATTCAAGTTATATACTTTGCGGACAGATCACTGGTATTGTGACTTGCAGAGGATTACTTGGGTAAAATCCACACTGAAGTGTATTATTCATGACGTTGGAGACTCTTGATAACAAGGAGATATGCAAAAGATTAGGGAGGATTTTGTTGTGGATTTGCATGTACTGTTGTCCTCAATTTCTTGTTTGATTGTCTCTGCACCATTTGCTGAAAGCAATGCCCTGTGTCGACGACTACAGCTAAAGGACATCATTCCTGCAGAGATGCAGAGGTTCACCAAGTACCCCTTACTGATGGACAACATTGCCAAGTACACAGGTATCCTCTTCCTGTATTAACCACCGTCTCCAATAGTCTATTTAATATAAATTAAAGTAAAATTAATACTTATTTTACACGATACTTAATCGAAAAAATATTTAAAAACAAAATTAACAAAGCTGTTTGATTGATCAGCCTTGCTAGTATATCACTCATCTCAATGGCTTTGTTTGAGAT
The DNA here is from genome assembly GCF_965113295.1 of Leuciscus leuciscus. Classification (NCBI taxonomy): domain Eukaryota; kingdom Metazoa; phylum Chordata; class Actinopteri; order Cypriniformes; family Leuciscidae; genus Leuciscus; species Leuciscus leuciscus. Next base: position 40,791,145 of record NC_138733.1, read on the forward strand.
TGACATTCATGTTTACTAACACGAATGCCTCCTGTGCACTTAACAGGCGTTTTCTCTCGTTCTCAAACTCTTGTTGGCAGGCCTCACACCGCCACGAATTAGTCTATGTGTGGGAAACACTGTAGTTATTTATAGTTATTCTCGAAAAATCGACCAAAGGGGCTTTGTATAACAAATAAACCCAAATACTTTAGAAATGAAAAGTGCTTCACCTTGTTTGATTTAGATTTTTCTTTTATTTGGTAAATTATTTCTTTGGTAAACTATTTTGATAGCTAAATATATTAAACAAAACACACTCATCAACTTTTAGATTAACTGCCCCCAACTGATTGATATTAAATACAACTCATAGGTGCAATTAAACTTTAAATAAAGTGTTGCTGAATAATTTTTCAATCATGTTATTGCTTTACTACTTCAATCGGTTTATAATATCTGAATATTTAATATTGAACTATTTCATTTTGTAGGATATTCCTCCTGGAGCGCATCTTTAGCCTCATCTCCAAACTCACCGGCTGCCGCTTGTCATCTGGCTCAAAGCCAAAATGTGCCCAAATAGGCGACACCATATTTGTTTTAGGCACTAGATTTGTGGGCATTTTTTGATTAATGTCATCCATCTAGCGCCGTCAAGAGTAGCTTATAGCCTTTACCACATAAGAGAAGTATCGTGATCAGCACTTGCAATTAAAATATAACTCCAACCTAGCAGTTAATTAATAATAATCAGACACACACTCAAAAATATATCCCCCATATGTTTAATGGACTGTTGCGCAGGAAGCTGTTTTTTCACCAGAAGCCCTTGAACCGGACGGAAGATAGTAAATCATGATAAACAATTATTATTGTGCATATAGCTCGTATCACACACCTTATGCACTCCTGTAATTTTCACCAGAAAAAAGAAAAGTAAAAAAAAAGAAACTCAACACCGCGGTAAAAACCGGCGATGAGCTCCACACGGCGCCAGCGTCTCATTACTGCAGTAGTGTGGTTCTCGTCACACAGCCCAATCTGAAGGCCAGTAGAGTTCACACTACAGGTGCTCATGTGGTTTTTAAACGCTGCCTGTGAGCTAAACCAAGAATGAACAAAGTCACCAGATCTAAATATTCACAACAAACACCCTTTCAACATGAAACCAAGAAATGAAAATGAGAAATGAAAATTTTTTTCCAGATAAAATGAAGGTGGCTAAAATTATTCCCCTTTTTAAATCTGGTGATAGGCATAGTCTCACAAATTATAGGCCTATATCTTTGCTTTCTCAATTTTCAAAAATTCTGGAGAAGCTTTTTGTTAAAAAATGTGATTATTTTCTTGAAAAACATTCTTTGATACATGATAATCAGTTTGGGTTTCGAAGCAGCCGCTCAACAGCTATGGCTTTGATTAAAATCACAGAGGACATTATTACAGAATTGGAGAATAAAAAAAAAAATAAAAAAAAAATCACACAGTTGGTGTTTTTATTGACCTTAAAAAGGCCTTTGACACTCTTGATCATGGTATATTGACATCTAAATTACATACATATGGAATTAGAGGTGTAGTATTAAACTGGATTATTAGTTACTTAGAAAATAGACAACAATATGTAGAGTATATAGGCCATGAATCTAAGTTGGAAACATTACAGTGTGGAGTCCCTCAAGGCTCTGTGCTGGGGCCTAAATTATTTACTTTATATATTAATGATCTCTGTGATGAATCAAAGATTTTACGTTTTGTTCTTTTTGCGGACGATACAAATTTTTTTGTATCGGGGAAGAACTTAAAAATATTAATGAAAACTATTGAACAAGAATTGGTCCTACTTCAGAAATGGTTTAATAAAAATAAACTGTCGTTAAATTTAAGTAAAACAAAATTTATGTTGTTTACAAATCAAAAATGCCCTGATAATGTTCGTTTGACTTTAAATGGAATAACTATTGAGAGAGTGTCAGAATTTAGGTTTTTAGGAGTACTCATTGATGAAAAATTTAAATGGAAGTCACACATAGCTTATGTAAGAAATAAAATTTGTAAAAACATTGCCGTTTTGAGTAAAGTAAAGTTTGTTAAATTATAAGGCAATGAGAATCCTATATTGTTCCTTTATTTTGCCATATTTGATGTATTGTTTGGAGGTATGGGGTAATTCTTATTTCACTAATTTAATGCCTTTATTTATTTAGCAAAAAAGGGCTATAAGAATAATTAATGGAGTTGCTCCAAGAGAACATACTATAGGACTGTTTCTGAGGTCAGGACTACTCAAATTGAAGGATTTGGTTTCTTTACAAACTTTATTAGTTGTTCATAAAGCAAAACACTGCCTGTTACCGTATGGACTGCAAACCTTTACTGTAAATAGTGAGACAAGCAGAAGAAATAATGACTTTAAACAGCCTTTTGCTGGAAATACCCTCAAACAAATGTGTGTTTCAGTTTCTGGTGTGAAAAGATGGAATTTTCTAGAAAATGATCTAAAATGTTGTTCAAATATTCTTCAATTTAAATATAAGTATAAACAGAAGATACTTAACTTGTACAAAGATGAATGTGAAAATTGTTAAAATTATAACAACAATGATGGTCTCGTCGTTGTTTTCGTTACAAGAGTTGTCATCATTGTATTATTGTTATGTTTGTTTTTGTTTGATTAGTGTTGTGTAAGCAGAATTAATAATAAAAAAGAAAATTAAAATAAATTAAAAAAAATAAAATTGTTAAAATTGAAAGTAGATTACATCTGGTCTGCGCTATTTTGTTATTTTTTTGGTGTTGTTATTTTTTATGTCGGTGAGGCCATCTAATTTGTAACTTTCTTAATATAAGAATGGGGTAGGAGTTTATACGTTTTTTTTCTTCATCCTACTCCTGTTCTTTTTGTCATGGAATGTATTTTTGTTGTGTTTGTTGGATTGTTGTTGTGGCATTTCGTGTTGCATTACCATGAAAAGAGAATATATAAATAAATGAAATATTAACTAAGGTAGTTAACTAATGAACCTTATTGTAAGCGTTACCGAAATGTCCATATATGTTTTCTATAAGCCCACAGGTTCACAACGCTGTCATACAATCAACCCCCACCCCCCACCCCCCACCCCCACCAACCTGCACCTACCCCGCTGGCTGCACCACCTCCCCACCTCCCCCGACTCCATTAAGATGTCCTTTTTAATATGCTGTGCTGTTCTGTGTTCTACATGGGAGATGTCACCTGCAAACCCTGACTCGCCATCTTCGCAGTAGTGAACGCGCCAGAGAGAAATGTGCATTTCATACGGATTACATAAGCAGAGAACAGTTTGTTTTCTTTCGTTTTGAATTGTTCTGTTTAAAAGTAGACATGTCTGTGAGCAGGGCTGGACTGGGACAAAAAAACCTGCCCTGGCATTTTGGCCCTGCCTGGCCCACTATATATGATCATAAACACCACCCATCTTTGCACGCCCTTAGGAACGAGTGAGAGCAGGCATGAAAACAGGTCAGAGGTAAAAAAGGTGAGAAGGCTGCGGCAGCAAAAAATCCAATCCAATCAACATATAACCCCCCCCACATTTTTTAATGAGTGAGTAGGAACAAGTGAGAGTTAGAATAGAATAGAATTGAACTATATACCACAGTGATGAATCCCCCCCCAAAAAAGCTGTAAGCTGCATTGGCATAGCAATACCAGTGTTTCTCACAGGATTTTTGGATCACTGTAGTGAGTGGACCTCTGTCCCTCTAGGGGGGTTCGGGGGCATGCTACCCCGTAAGAGAATGTTGTGCTTTTTAATGTTAAATTCATCAATCTGGTGCAAATTAAACAAAGAAAAATTCAAAACTCTTTTAGTTACAGTGTCTGTCTACATTACTACTACATAATAATAGTTATAATATTAATCCCATGATAGTAATAGCCATATATTGTAAAACAAATGCACTGAAAAATAAAGGAAACTTTCATAATTAGTTTTGTACTAATTTCTATACTTGAAAGAGTATATTTCTATACTTCACATTAAAGATGTGATTGGGCTAGCCCAGTATCAATCAAGAAAAGAACCAATGGGCCGCTGATCTACGTGTTTCATGGGGTGTCAGAAAAAAAAAGTAACGCTGACTGTTTTTTGACCAATGCATTACACACTAATTACGCACTAACCCAGCGCCGCCAATTAAGCAAAACAAAACGAATGGGCCGCCGATGTACGAGTTTTATGGGCCGTTAAGACAAAAAACGAAACAAAAAAGTATGAGATGTATCGGCCCAAAAAAGCACGTCGGCCCACCGGGAATCTCCCGGTAGTCCCGATGGCATTAGCCTAACGTTACGTGCCTGGACGTCACACAAAACAAAATCCTACCTGTAGCCTTTCACCATCCACTTATTTAGCTGCTGTCGCATCAATTGACATGCCATCTCCTTTCCCCTCTTTCTTTTTCTATTTTTAGCCCCCGACAGCTTTTTTGCGTTATCCATCTTTTTCGACGACAACTCACTAAAACTCGTTCCTGCTCGCTCAGCACTCACGGCGCCCGCGCCCGCTCGCGATATTTTCCCACCCTCTTCTATGTCAAATAATGACATAGGCTGTTTCTCAATTCCAAGAACGCAGAGAACGGACTTGTGTTCTCGTGGAGACCGGTCTTGCCAAGCTTCCTTGGAAGAACGAACTCCGAACCGGCCGCAATGACTTCTGGGACACCAGGCGAGTACTAGCTCAAGTCTGCATTCGATGCATCCTCGGTATCAAGAACACATCCGGGTTCTTTCATGCATCCTCTGTACTTGCGTTCTTGAGAATTGGGTCTGAACTTCGACGGTTAATGATGACGTAAAACGAGAACACAAGGACGCAAGATCGCTGAAGAACGCATATTGAGAAACACCCATTGGCAACATCACTGTCTGTATCTGACAGGACAGGTAACATTGTGAGCTAACTTACCTCAGGCTTGCTTTCCAACGTGCGGTTCTTTGTTCGGCAGTGTGTCCAGTTGTCAAACTCGCGGTGTAAAAGACTTTGAAAACAATTCTGCCCTACTCTGACTCGGATTGGCTGTTTCGGCATTAGGAATGATGACTTTTTTTTTTAAAGCTGCGAAGATTATGGTAACTATAGAGATATAGCGGGTAAATGCTGGCCACGACTACGACGAACCCGGGCAAATCGTCCTGTGTCAGGCACTTAAGGCAGGATAGTCCGATAGAACAGGAACTGGACAGATGAACTGCATAGACAGCGAGACACAGAGAACCAATAACAACGATCTGACAATGAACATGACAAACACAAGACTATAGGATCCATAAACGAGACGCACCTGCCGCTGATAGGCAATCAGACCAGAACAGTACACACAGAATGAACAGACAAACCTACGAACCGTGACAATGTTATTCTGTATGACGCAATATTTTACAAACATGTTATGATTAATCATTATTTCAGTAACTGCTTTGGTCTTAAGTCTAAAGTTATTCTGCTTTAATACATAATATGTTTTGTTTGTTTTGTGTAGAACAGAAGAACTGAAGTGAAATCAGAGCAGCAGAAGTTTCTGTTTATCTGACAGTCTGGTGACGTGAGTAAATATTTCCCTTTCTTCTGAATGAAATTAAGTCTTGAAATTGAGGAGAATTTTGAAACAAAGTTGTTGTTTTTTCAGAAGCACACTTTTTTTTATCCCGGCCTTGAAGACCTTGTATCTTAGCTCTACATCTGTCTTAAGATGCGTGAAAACCAAAGTAAATCCTCCAATCCTAAATCTTCTGGAAGTGATGAAAACGCTTCCAAGAAAGAGGAAGAAAAGGATGTCCCACTAGGTGACATAGTTGAGAATGTATCATCATATTTAACAGTTTTCTCAGTTTAAAAAATATGAAAAAGATATTAAAAAGAAATATCAAAAGTATAATGATACTACTGACCCACTGCCTGATTGCTGGCCAGTTAAGTTCATCAACAGAGCTTGGAGAAAAACAGAAACAATGTACACATTCTCAGGAAGAAGAAAATGCTGGTCTCTTGCTATATTATTACAGGTGATGAAAAGAAGTCCTGGTTATGATGAGAATGAAACACAAGCACAGTCTGACGTGAAGAAGGAGAGTCAGCAGTCTGGAGGAGATCCCAGTGCTAATGAACCTGTCTACATACGCATCCCATTCTCAGAGATGATTAACGGCAAAGAATGCTATAGATCAGATACAGTTGCAGAGAACAAAGAAAGCAAGACTTCAGAAACAGATGAAAAGGTCAAAGAAAGCAAGGCCTCAGGAACAGTTGCAATGGACATCTTTGAAAGCCCTCAGATTAAAGAATATAAATTAATAGACAAAGTTCCTTCACCTACTCAAATAGGCTACTCCAAAAGAATTTTTACATTACGTTATATGACAATCAAACCAGGAATGCTGCATGGGTGTATGAGATATTGAACAAGAGTACTCTAGCTAATAATAATGTAGATAAGAGAACAGACTTTATACAGGATGAATCAGTTCATGAAACCTTCCGGACACCTGATGGTGTGAACACGTATTGGGGTACGGGATACGATCGAGGTCATCTTGCTGCGGCTGGCAATCACAGATGGTGTCAGGAAGCCCTTGATGACACTTATTTGCTGAGCAACGTTATACCACAGCGGCATGACTTTAACTCTGGCTTGTGGAATGATCTGGAGGAATATTGTCGGGTAATAGCAGAAGGAGTCCGTAACCTCCATGTGTACACTGGACCACTTTACCTATCAAGCGACAGAGAGTCAAAGGATAATAAGGATATAAGTAAAAGCAAAAAGCGCGTGGAATATGAGTTTGTGGGAGGGAAAGCAGTGCCAACTCACTTGTTTAAGGTGATAATTGTGGAGAAAAAGGACGGGAAAGTACTAGCACCAAAATGCTATAAGATGCCCAATAAGAAATTAGCACAAGATACCCATAACAAATTACCCATGACCAATGTAGAATCAAAAAAATGTTTTGTCTATTCATTTGATCCTACATCAAATATATGTATTGATGATAAGGACTCTACAAACTGGTATTGTCCCACAGAGAAAAAGCTTGAAAAATTGTTGAACCAATACAAAGTGGAAATTAAAGATATTCAGAGAGACTCTGGGCTGATCTTCGAAGAAAGGGAAATCAAAGAGGAAATAACGGACGAAACATGGAAAGTGCATTGGAGGGAAAATCCTGATAAAACAAGAAGAGGAACTTTGATAGAAGTCGAAGTCAAAGTCAGCGGCTCATACACTGATCACAGTGATCGTGCTGTATTACACTGAACACAGCGAGTCGTGTTTGATCTTCTCTTACGGGTGTGTGTTTGGATGGACTGATCATCTGTAGAAGAAAAGAGGGAACGTTTGTTTGACCATACAAGTGCAACTGTCCATGAAACATTTCATTATTATTACTACTACTTTTTATAAATGCATAAATACCACAGAAAAGCAGCGGTCGTGTGTGTTAAACACATGCTCCAATATTGTGTAAAAAAAAAAACATCCCATGTGGAGACATGAAGACACTGTCTCGAGGAAAAGCAAACTGTACAATATACTTTCAGGAAGCTAAACTATAACCGTTTGATTTATTGACTTATTTTTAAGTTCCAACATAACTCCAATTTCTCCAAGTTATCATTCTTCAATGTGGAAAAACATAATGAGTTTCCAAATGTGTATCTGAGTGAACAGCATTTAATGAAATATGAATAGATATTTGCTCATGTTTCTATTGTATCTAGTTCTCTATTTTTCCTTTGAAATGTTTGCAGTAATTCTGTTTTGCAAGACAGACAAATATAAAGAGGTGATGGAGAAAACCAAACACTGAGTTTGTTCTTGTCTTGATATGTCTATTTTACAGTATATATTGACATATATATTGTTTTTTATATTATGTTTTTCATTGATTAACACCTTATTCTAATTATTTAATATTGTTGTTGTTATATTGTATATTTCATTTGTTTATCATTATTGCTTTTGTGTAGTAATGATTTCCCAATATTGTTTGTAGACACAATCACACCAATAAAGTATCTGACATTGAATTGAACTGAAACTGACTTTGACATTGGTGTTGTTTTTCTGAGAACATTATTGGAGTGATTAGACATCAATAGCACTGACCGTGGATCAGATCATGTTTTAGACAGATAAACCTGTGTCCGGCGGATCGGCACTCAAATGATGTTTTGATGGGACGTCCACTATACGAACTGGACAGTTTTTTTGTTATTAGGAAGGAGGTCTGTACGGGTGTTTAAAGTGGATTTCTGTACTACTAGGATAAGTTTTACCCAATAAATTGGGTTATAAAATAACTAGTTTGTTGGGTTATTTGGCCAAATGTCATGCTTGAACAATTCTGGTATTATTATTAATTTTATTATTTACAAATTCATTATATATAATAATAATGTAAAACTTACAAATATATTGAAAATGCTTCATTTCATTTCATTTAAAGTTGCAAACACTTCTATTCAATTATTAGTTGAAATTGTGTTATTAATTACTTCCTTATCGCATTAGGTTACTTGCAATTATGTTTCAGTTTACAAGAATCACAAATAAATAAACAAACAGAACAAAGTACAGACAATGTAATTCTACAGGTGACAGTAGCTATGTTTCCATCACCACGTTTTTATCCGAATTATGTGATATCGAATGAAAAATGCCTTATGGAAACAGTAAAATTCGATTGAATTTCTTGAATATCGACTAAAATGAAATACGGTCGGTCTCATCGGATTTTATCTTGATCGATGTACGGTTTATGCGATAAACGCTGATGGAAACGTTATTTGCCGAATAAATAATGGATTGCGATTAAGTTTTAGGTCATTTTATGGGTACAACCCGCCACAAAAGAAGAAGTTTTAGTTAATTTCCGCCCAGTTTGTACCCATTATATACTGTCTGGTTTGCACACATGGCCGGTGTCAACAAAGTGGACAAACGAGGAGACGAGATACTTTTTGAATTTAATTTAACAGAAAAATAAAACGGCTATTATAGCAAAAATCTAAGAAATGCCATAATAGTCAAATAATGTCGCTATCAGCTGTCACATAAGCACCTAGAGTCCTGCAATGGGTTGGGTACCCGCATAAAAGTGGCTAAAACGGGTGGATTGTGACATTCCTAAACTTCACAGGCGGGGATGCGGGCGAATAATGAACTCCTTGCGGGCGGGTAGCGGATGAAAAATATGTGCAATATTTGTATGTCTAAATTGCCATTACACACTCGCAAATGTGTGTTTTGGGCATCCTTAAAAATATTCTTGGTTGCCGTTACCCGACCGATCCTGTCAATTTAGGACCGACCCAATTAATTTTTTTCCCCTTTTAGTCCGACCGACTGGCCGGTTGTAAACTGTTAAGATCGACCGTTTTTTTGGGGTTTTTTTTACTCTTCAAACAACTAATACAAATGCAATAAAATAATATTAATTATATTTTAGTAGGCCTAAGTATTGTGTAGGCTACGCTCTTTCTTTTAAATAAAAACCCGTCAATCAAGCAAAATAATATTCAATGATTGTAGGGCAGGCTAATAAGCCTATGTGTTGTAGCCCAGTCATTAAAAAACGATTTAGTTTCATATTCATGTTTAAATAAAATAATACAGACATGATTTTGACCACTTTATTAAGTTTGTTTTTGTAGAAAGACTTTCTTTAAAGTGAATTTCGTTTTGTATTAATTGTATCTTAATTTTAACCAATGTTTAATCAACCATTTTCCTTGGATTTAATAAATAAGAGCTAAATATCGCAGGCAATAATCAGGACACGGAGAGGCGCCCGCGTGTGAACTGGAGGTAGCCTAGGCTACTTGAATGGCCCAAAACAAAGCGCACTTTAGCGCTCATTAGCCCATTCATGAGGCTATTGTGATGTTGAGAGAGGTGCGAGATAAAAAATAAAGCACTTTAAATGGAATGATTTTAGCTTGTGTGCGATTTATCGCGGGCACGGGTCTCCAAAAATGGACCCGTGCAGGACTCTGCACTATTACAATATTGATCATTTGTTGGTAGATGGCGCGATCCATTTTGTCTATCAAAACTTTGTTCGCAAATGTTTGCTTGAATGTTGTGCGATTCAGTGCGAAAATGAATGGAAACACCTTAAAATATCTCAAATCAATTCGATATACCAATTTGATCGCAAAACAGCATGTGACGTCATTACGCACAGGTTTTTATTCGCTTTAAAGCCGTTTGATGGAAACACACTTTCACAAGCTTTATTCGCATGATTTTTTTTACCGAACTTCAGATAATTCGATTGACAAGTTGATGGAAACATAGCTAGTGTGTTGATGGACCAGAATAGTGTGTGTTGTAGAGACTCGAACAGCAGCTTTAGTGTTTGTTGGAAAGGCGGGACTTAACACACATGTCAATCATCGCCCTGACGCAGCCGAATGAAGTGATAGAGACTTAACCCTTAACAGGGACTGGGGGAAATATCTAATAACTATTTAATTTAAATAATTAAAGGTTCTTATTTAATAAAATAACCTTTATTTTGTGTGCTATAGTTTGCCTCTATTGGTGATTGTGAGTACCCGTTTTGATCAGCAGACAATCCTTATTAATCCAAGTATTTTATTTCGAGTCAATTTGGTATTTGTCCGCTGTTATGGAGGTAGTCAGAATGAACAGTGCGAGAACTAGCGCGTTCACGAGCAGTGTTGAGGATATCTTCAGCCTGTTCCATACCCGTTTATTCATGTCACTATGATACTTGTTTCTTTGTTAGGGTTATATAAGGAGTACTGTATAGTGCGCTGTGTGATGTTCATTGCCAATATATGGACACTTTCGGTTTCAACGTGCAACGTTTACTTAAACAATGACAGTCAAATTGCATGCATTGTATTGTCCACGGAAAGTTATGTAGCCTATTAAAACACTGTATAGTCATAGTGAAATGCGATGTGATGTATAGTGTGGTTTATTTTTTATAACAGTCAAGTCATGTTATGCTGATTTTCTTTCTTTATGTTTTATTGTAGAACCACACATACCTCACAGAGACCAACGAATTGTCAGTGTTCAATAAGGCCCTTTGATTGACTCAGTCTCAGACTGTCCTGATCCATTCCTGTGTTCTGATCAACACACAAGAGGAAGGCCAGAGACATTAGCCTAGAAATCTAGACGCACCCTAGTGGCAGCAAAATTTATTTTGCTGGGGGGTCAAAAAATTGTAATTGACCACAGGCATTGATTATTGATTATTAAAATATTATTAACTATGTTATATGTGAAATATTTCATCCTAAGAGCACTCCAGATCCAGGAGAGCTGCTTTCTCTCAGACGGCTGGTCAGGAGGTTTGGAGACCCGGTTCTGATGACCGTGATGAGGATCCGCTGCCCAGAGATGGACAAAGTACACAATTTTCTTACTTGAGTGAAAGTAAGTTACAGATACTACTGGTCAAATATTACTCAGTTACAAGTAAAAGTTGAAAAGACAGATTTTTACTCAAGTAAAAGTACAGAAATACTTGTTTTTATAAGTACTGAAGTATCAAAAGTAAATGTCAATGCATTGTTTTATTATTGTTGTTTGTAATACTTACAGTACCTTATGCCTCTGAATCTATGCCTGCCTACCCACCCTCATATCAATATGAAATGTATTTCTAGAACACAGTTCCTGTAGTGGGATTGAATGTGAGATTGAACAAGTGCTCTCAATAACGTCCACAATAGTTTCGGGCTGTTCCCTCAAATAGTGCCCTATTTAAATATGTTTGGCTTTTAGTATGAATATGTCAGCCACTGTTATAAGCTAGTGTGCTCCAAAACAATGACAACATGTGCATTTAGAAGACCAAAGCCAACATTGAAAATGAAAATCAGATTGATGTCAGAATCCAACTACTTTCTACTCCAGGACCTTGACAGAAATGTAGTGGAGTAAAAAGTATGATATTTGTCTTTCAAATGTAGTGAAGTTAAAGTAAAAAGTTTCCAGAAAAAATAATACTCAAGTAAAGTACAGTACTCTAATAAATGTACTTTGTTACGGTCCACCTCTGCCGCTGCCAGACCCGACCCAGAGCCAGGATCTTCCTGGATATTTAACATCTCTGTCTTCTGAGTTTTCTGTTTCTGTGTCCACAGGTCAGGCTCACGGGACGAGGGCGAAGCAGAACCCAGATGATGGACGTCCATATAAAAAGTCATTATAAACTAAAAGGAATGTATACGTTAGGAAGGAAGTTTGAGGAACCCTGACTTAGAATAACAGTCTGTTTCCCCACTTTAATAAATGTTTCAGTCAATTCCAGGAGAATCAGATTCAGGATCAGATTAGAGGATCAAAACTGGCTATTACATAAAACGGAACAAAGAACATACAGTATCACACCAGAACACCAATGATAGACACTGAAAACAAAATAAACAGTGCACGACTACTTCGTCTTTTATGCTGAACATTTCAAATACTGTGTCTTTGTTTATTTTAGGCGGGGTCTAGTGGTTTTATTGACTATTTGGACAACAAATGGAATGTAATTGATTTGTTCCTGGTGATAACATCACTCATGGGCAGAGCTGTGTCAGTGGCGGGTGAGATGAAGTTCCTGGGAGTGGTCAGATTTCTGAGGATTCTGCACACACTGCGCCCCCTCAGGTACAGCAAGCATTTTTTTTTTTGGTGTTATCCAATGTATGCAGATGGCTGACCACTTGATATCATATCTAAAGTCCATTAAGATGTCCTTTTTAATATGCTGTGCCGTGTTCTACATATATGGCATATATGTAAATATATATATATATATATAAAAATTAATAATGATTAATCATTCATAATTATTAATAATGTTTATTTGTGGTAGTCAAACCCGGTTCTTAAGGTGAAGTAGAGAAAACACTAACAAAATATAATTCCAGTAAAAGTGACGTTTACTAATGCTAATCTTAATGTAAGATAGACCGAAAAAATTTTGGAGCTCAGTCTGACATATCATCATTTATTAGGAGCACAAACTACTCCTGGATCTTGGCTCATTTGAGCGGGACAAGACTAAATCAAGTGTTTATTGTTTACTTGACTCGCTTGTTAACTGCTGCAAGTTTAATCTTCTGTACCAGTCAAAGTCACAAATGAACCATTTGATGTTATTTGTGAACTAGTTGATTGAAAAAAATCAGCCTAAAAGATTTGCTCATGAAACATCACTAGCGGGTCTCTGAGAAGATATCGATTTCTTCACTTTAAAATAACAAGGAACCGCATGTTTTCCTAAAATTAAGTGGAGGGAAAAAGTCTGATATTATGTTTTGCAATGTGGTGAAGAAAGAGTTTCATAAACATGAAATTAACAACACAGGCACAAAAGCCCATTGCAGTCATTCAGTGATCACACAACTGCACCCGACACGGCTTCTGAAAACCACCTCCTGTAAAATCAGCGCGTCTTGCCATGTTATTTAAATTAAACCGACACTTTAACATCTTTTTTTCTGAGATTTCCTGTCTCATACAATGGTGATATGAAGTAATCACATTTCATGAATCATTTAATTCATAATTCATTCCTCGACCCGTCGCAACAGCTGTGCATAATCAACCAATTCATTTTTGTTTAAATGTTGTGGGGTTGTTTGAGTGCTAGCATAAAGACCAGCGTAATTTAGCAAAACAATCAATTCCAGGACATTGCAAGATACATGATGTTTTTTCTTCTTCCATGCATTAAAATATTGGCTTTATGAAACTGCTCAGCTTTTCCAGTTTATAAAGATTTAAATGACATATACTCCAACCAATACCGACTTTGAACACATTTCCTATCATGCATACTTATGATAGATGATTGAGCCTATCAGAGTAGGTATGAGGCAGAGTGACACGTGCCGCCCCAGGGCTCGCAAAATTTAAAAATCGCTGGTAGCCCTTCGGACAGGCACTCTTCAGATTTTGGTAGCCCGAAATGAATTTTACTAGCCCAAATAAAAAGACAATTTTTAATGTAGAAAACTGGTTAGGAGTCAAAAACGAATCAAAAACTTTTTCAAAACACAAATATCAACAATTGGATATAAAATAATCAAATTAGAATCATCAATACAAATATGTATGTGGTTCTAACTGAACTGAAATGTGTGTGACCAGTGGAACATGAATCAGTCTGTGTCTGTGGCTCAGCCCCCAATGAAAACACTATTAACTAGTTTCATTAACATGCAGATGGCAGGGTTTTATCATCACTGAGGTCCCGAATGTGAGGTAGGCTAGTTAGGGGGGCCTCGGGGAAAATTTCTCTGATCTACATATGTGCATTTTAAGATGTTTTAAAGGCCAAAAAATTGGATAACAATAGCTTTAAAACCATGTCACGCAGCTGATTATTTTTCTCTCCTCATCAGCATCACACTCTTTTTCTCTTTGTTTTTCTCCCCTCCTAAAGCTGAGCTTTGACTGATACAGGCTTTTCATTTGTGTCTGTCAGTGAAGAAAGTAAACATAGGGTCAACTGATTTTCTTTTTCAGACACGTTCATTTACTGAAAGCTACTAGGAAAGCTAGGTAGCCTAACTAAGTTGAATAAATTCATTCACAATATGTACACATTCATTATTGATCTTATTCCTAATACAGGGCCATAGACAGGGCTTTATAATCAAAGAGGTCCTGCATTTAAGGTTGTTTGGGGGTTCAAATTTTTTATTTCTCTGATATGTGCATTTCAAGACGTTTGAAGGCCAAAAAAAGGATAATAGCTTTAAAACCATGTCAGCGGACAGTAGATTAGGTGTCAATACCTGCTCTCACTTCTTATCCATCACTCTTTCTTTTTCTCGGTCTCCTCATCTTGCCCTGTCTCTTCTCCTCCTAAAGCTGAACTTTTTTAATAAAAGGCTAAAAATTGTATTATATTAATTCTCAACATGTACACATTCATTATTAATCTTGAGCCTAACATGATGAAAACGGCTTTGTTAATGTTTCTTGTCCCCTCACAATGACAGTAAACTAATTAGAGCCCGACCGATATATCGGCATTTTCTAAACTATCAGTATCGGCATTTATAATGGCCGATAAATTAATATTTAAAAAATAAAATAAAAGCGGACGAAACACCCTTCAACCATTTTATGAGTGTTGGCGCTGCATAGTTTGTCCACCAGAGGGCACTATACAAGGAAGATCGCTAACATCAATGAGCTTGGAAATCCCAACGAACTTATTCTGCCTAAATAAAGTAATGATTAGTGTATTTATAACTAGCATATCTGTAGTTCCAGTCTCTGCATTGTAAAATGTAAGTTAGGCACGCGAGGAGTGAACATTTAGACATAGAGAAAAAGTATCAAACATAGCCTGTGCATAAAAGTGAGCTTTTCTTTTACACGTGTGTGAAATCCAAGTGTGCGTTGCTGACTTCGTTTAGCCGCAGCATTAACGAGTCACATAATGTATTTAGTGCATCACTAAGTAGTAGATTTTAGAAGGCAGGCAGCAAATGATGATTGAAAATGGTTTGTTGTAGCTTGATGGAATAGATGGATAGAATTAAAAGAGTGCAGGTAAAGGGATAAGCAAGTTGACATTGTAATTATAAGGTAGCTTATAACATTGACATTTGGCAGACGCTTTTATCAAAAGCGATTTACATTGCATTTCAAGGTACACATTTACAATCTTATCAGTTCTTCACACACACACACACACACACACACACACACACACACACACACACACACACACACACACACACACACACACACACACATTATTACATAATTGATTTATTACTGTCAATAATAATAATAGTTGACTTTTTTTTGTTCAAAGGACTTTAAGTTTCATATCTTAAGTTTGTATTTTTATACATTATATTTATCAGAACTTTAATATATTCTGTTCTGTTGTGACAATAAAACAAACAAGTTTATTTTTAAACTGCATTATCATATTATTTTAGTAAGGCTGAGGACTCTTAAATAACGACAAATAACTAATGTTAGGGAAATCTGTTCATGTTTTGTTACGCGTTTCTGGATTTTTCAAAAAAAAATATATCGGCCGATATATCGGAATATCGGATTAAACCAAATACCAAATATTTGTATCGGTATCGGCCTTAAAAATCCTTTATCGGTCGGGCTCTACTTTAGATATGATATCAAGTGGTCAGCCATCTGCATACATTGGATAACACCCCAAAAAAATGCTTGCAGTTGCTTGCTGTACCTGAGGGGGCGCAGTGTGCGCAGAATCCTCAGAAATCTGACCACTCCCAGGAACTTCATCTCACCCGCCACTGACACAGCTCTGCCCATGAGTGATGTTATCACCAGGAACAAATCAATTACATTACATTTGTTGTCCAAATAGTCAATAAAACCACTAGACCCCGCCTAAAATAAACAAAGACACAATATTTGAAATGTTCAGCATAAAAGACGAAGTAGTCGTGCACTGTTTATTTTGTTTTCAGTGTCTATCATTGGTGTTCTGGTGTGATACTGTATGTTGTTTGTTTCCGTTTTATGTAATAGCCAGTTTTGATCCTCTAATCTGATCCTGAATCTGATTCTCCTGGAATTGACTGAAACATTTATTAAAGTGGGGAAACAGACTGTTATTCTAAGTCAGTCAGCCTGACAGAATGATCTCCAGCTTTGTCCTCGTCAACACTCTCACTCGTGTTAACGAGAGAATCAATCACATGATGTCACAATGGTCCTTTTGTGGCAGGGCTGAAATGCAGTGGAAATGTGTTTTTTGGGGGGATTAAGTTCATTTTCATGGCAAAGAGGGACTTTGCCATTTATATTCGTCTTATCACTCTCCATAACATTCTGGAGTATATGCAAATTGCCATCATAAAAACTAAGGCAGCAGAGTTTGTAAAAATTAATAAATGTATCATTCTCAATGTTTGGCCACGGCTGTAGTCATAGTTTCTGCAACTGCTGTGAAAATAATGATCATATTGCCAATTTTTTTCTTGATTAGTCACCATAGATCAGAGATATGGAGGTGCATACTGGGAAAAATGATCTGATTATGGCAGTCCTGAAATCAACACAACATATCATACCGTGAATGTAAATATTTACCTTGATTGTCATCTCCCCATAAATATGGTTATGAAAATATAATTGGACACAGTAAGTAAACACCTCTCTTGCGGAAAAAGGAGGACAGAGAAAGAAAGAGAAAAAAATGAATAAAGGGAAACGATGGCATGTTGTCAATGCTGTGAGAAAATCTGCTTGTAGACAAACAGAAATCATCAATAACTACAACAATAGGTCAAACAACTGAATCAAAGGCCTATGGCCTCAGACTTACCAGGCTTTCCTGCGGGATAGTGGGCCTCTCCAGAGCCACAGTGGAGCAATTTAATCAAATTAAGCCCAGGACCACATAATCAAATGTGTGGTGTTTCCTGATTGAACTGCAGAACAACCTGAATGTGATGAGTAAGCAGGAAGTCAGGAAAAGAGATGCAGTATATAGAGACAAATAGGGCTGGGCGATAAAACGATAACGATATGTATCGCGATAGACACGTAATCAATATTAATAAAAAATTTGTTCGATAAAACGTTCGATCATTTTTTTTTTCTTCGTCGGATGAAACCAGAGGTTGCGAAGCAAGTTTGGTTGCATGAACAAAGGCACTCACTAGTTAACAAATTTAATTACATTTTAAATGAACAAATATTGTAAGTAAACAACAATAGCCCAAGTTTAGAAAAACATTTATTATTAAGACCTTAAAAAAAATATTTGTGCATACATTTTTAGTCTCACACCCTTTACTTGAATGGATTTGACATGAAAATGAATTGTTGCTCATTGTGACGACTTCTTATGACATATTTTCATGTGAGTCAGAAGGCTTTTTTTATGTTTGAAGCTCTTCTCTCACTGAGTGCAGAAGTACGGCTTCTCTCCAGTGTGAACTCGCACATGACCTTTCAGGTGTCCAGACAGACTGAATCTCTTATTGCAGTGTGAACACATGTAAGGTTTCTCTCCAGTGTGGATCCTCTCGTGTGTTTTCAGGGATAAAGACGGACTGAATCTCTTATTGCAGTGTGAACACATGTAAGGTTTCTCTCCAGTGTGAATCCTCTCGTGTGTTTTCAGGGATAAAGACGGACTGAATCTCTTATTGCAGTGTGAATACTTGAAAGGTTTCTCTCCAGTGTGGATCCTCTCGTGTGTTTTCAGGGATAAAGACGGACTGAATCTCTTATTGCAGTGTGAACACTTGAAAGGTTTCTCTCCAGTGTGGATCCTCTCGTGTGTTTTCAGGGATAAAGACGGACTGAATCTCTTATTGCAGTGTGAACACATGTAAGGTTTCTCTCCAGTGTGGATCCTCTCGTGTGTTTTCAGGGATAAAGACGGACTGAATCTCTTATTGCAGTGTGAACACTTGAAAGGTTTCTCTCCAGTGTGGATCCTCTCGTGTGTTTTCAGGGATCCTGACGGACTGAATCTCTTATTGCAGTGTGAACACTTGAAAGGTTTCTCTCCAGTGTGGATCCTCTCGTGTGTTTTCAGAGATCCTGACGGACTGAATCTCTTATTGCAGTGTGAACACATGTAAGGCTTCTCTCCAGTGTGGATCCTCTCGTGTGTTTTCAGGGATCCTGACAGACTGAATCTCTTATTGCAGTGTGAACACTTGAAAGGTTTCTCTCCAGTGTGGATCCTCTCGTGTGTTTTCAGGGATCCTGACGGACTGAATCTCTTATTGCAGTGTGAACACTTGTAAGGTTTCTCTCCAGTGTGGATCCTCTCGTGTGTTTTCAGGGATCCTGACGGACTGAATCTCTTATTGCAGTGTGAACACTTGTAAGGTTTCTCTCCAGTGTGGATCCTCTCGTGTGTTTTCAGGGATCCTGACGGACTGAATCTCTTATTGCAGTGTGAACACTTGAAAGGTTTCTCTCCAGTGTGGATCCTCTCGTGTGTTTTCAGGGATCCTGACGGACTGAATCTCTTATTGCAGTGTGAACACATGTAAGGTTTCTCTCCAGTGTGGATCCTCTCGTGTGTTTTCAGGGATCTTGACGGACTGAATCTCTTATTGCAGTGTGAACACATGTAAGGTTTCTCTCCAGTGTGGATCCTCTCGTGTGTTTTCAGGGATAAAGACGGACTGAATCTCTTATTGCAGTGTGAACACATGTAAGGTTTCTCTCCAGTGTGGATCCTCTCGTGTGTTTTCAGGGATAAAGACAGACTGAATCTCTTATTGCAGTGTGAACACATGTAAGGTTTCTCTCCAGTGTGGATCCTCTCGTGTGTTTTCAGGGATCTTGATGGACTGAATCTCTTATTGCAGTGTGAACACATGTAAGGTTTCTCTCCAGTGTGAATCCTCTCGTGTGTTTTCAGGGATAAAGACGGACTGAATCTCTTATTGCAGTGTGAACACATGTAAGGTTTCTCTCCAGTGTGGATCCTCTCGTGTGTTTTCAGGGATAAAGACAGACTGAATCTCTTATTGCAGTGTGAACACATGTAAGGTTTCTCTCCAGTGTGGATCCTCTCGTGTGTTTTCAGGGATAAAGACGGACTGAATCTCTTATTGCAGTGTGAACATATGTAAGGTTTCTCTCCAGTGTGGATCCTCTCGTGTGTTTTCAGGGATAAAGACAGACTGAATCTCTTATTGCAGTGTGAACACATGTAAGGTTTCTCTCCAGTGTGGATCCTCTCGTGTGTTTTCAGGGATCTTGACGGACTGAATCTCTTATTGCAGTGTGAACACATGTAAGGTTTCTCTCCAGTGTGAATCCTCTCGTGTGTTTTCAGGGATCCTGACAGACTGAATCTCTTATTGCAGTGTGAACACTTGTAAGGTTTCTCTCCAGTGTGGATCCTCTCGTGTGTTTTCAGGGATAAAGACAGACTGAATCTCTTATTGCAGTGTGAACACATGTAAGGTTTCTCTCCAGTGTGGATCCTCTCGTGTGTTTTCAGGGATAAAGACGGACTGAATCTCTTATTGCAGTGTGAACACATGTAAGGTTTCTCTCCAGTGTGGATCCTCTCGTGTGTTTTCAGGGATAAAGACGGACTGAATCTCTTATTGCAGTGTGAACACTTGTAAGGTTTCTCTCCAGTGTGGATCCTCTCGTGTGTTTTCAGGGATCCTGACAGACTGAATCTCTTATTGCAGTGTGAACACTTGTAAGGTTTCTCTCCAGTGTGGATCCTCTCGTGTGTTTTCAGGGATCCTGACAGACTGAATCTCTTATTGCAGTGTGAACACATGTAAGGTTTCTCTCCAGTGTGAATCCTCTCGTGTGTTTTCAGGGATAAAGACGGACTGAATCTCTTATTGCAGTGTGAACACTTGTAAGGTTTCTCTCCATGTTTTGAGTTTAAACAGAACTAAATTTTGCTATATTTATGCTTAAAGCTAAAACAAAATATTTGACAAAGGAAAATAAAATTTAATTCAAGATATACTCATTATTTTATGCAATTTCTATTCTTAAGTAAATATATGTGATGCTATAAGAATGTTCATATATTTTGGTTTAGAAAAAAATGGAAAAAAAGATTTTTGCAATGTTTAGTACAGATGGAAGAAGTGTCTGGAACAGACGTAGCAATAACAAAAAGCAACGTAATGTACGTTTTAATATTTCTGCCCCTGCAATTTTAGTCTATCTGTAGTCACAGTCTAAGCAACTGCTGAACCCGTTTCTCTGCAGCAAAATTAAGCAGAACAAAATTTGTGATTTAACAAAAAGCTCAAAATGATGGATGGTACAAGTGGTCATGTCGGAGGCACAGCTCTGGAAACAGAATTAACACTAATTGAGGAAATGACCCGTGTCCTGATGCTGCCAAAGCACATGGAGCATGCGTGACTCTGACGTGAGTTCACGAGAGCGCCACGACGCATGCGCGAGAACTGAGACGACGCAGACGGTCTCGATGTAGTGTTTAGTGCAGATAAAGTCGTAACTGTTGGTGATTTTAAAGGAGACATATCATGCTTTTAAATTGTTCCTTTTTACATATAAATCATACATTTGTAGTCTATATAAAGCGGAACTGCAATGCTTGGGTCAGAATTCCTCATTATTATAGCTCCACAGGCCCCTTTTTTACCCCTTTTCTGATGTGCGTCTGAGAGCAACTCGTTTTGGTGCGGTCTCTTTAAATTCAAATGAGACACTTCATACCCCGCCCCCTCTCCAGGTTGTAGCGGTGACACTCGGTTCAACTCCACCCCGTTCGGCCATTTTTGTAGTTTGATAGCAGAGATACGATTATCTAGCGGCACAGAAACGTTTTATTCACACGTTATTAACAAAATGTCAACAACGGAAGACTTGTCCAGCCAGCCTTACATGTTTGAGCCAGAGTCGGAGCCGGAGCGAGATGAAAATGAAGACGACGAACCTGCAGAACAACGTCTTCATATGGATGTATCGCAATGGTGTGTTACTGTATTTACACATGAAACTTTGGTCTTCCGACCTTTTACCACCGTGTCGATTTATTTTGATTAATATGTGCGAGGGAGAGAGAGCAAGACAGTGCCTAGTTTGGAGACGGTGAAGTCTTGTTTACACTTTTGCCTGGCTCTGAAGAGTGCGCGCGCGCGACCGGGTCTCTCTCTCTGCTTGTTCTTTCAGTTAAACATGCGCCCTGTCACAAGCGCGGCAGTTCAACTACATTAGACGGTGTAATGAAGCGTGTGGGTTACTACATCCAACAACCAAACATTTTAACTTACCCTCTCGTGACTTCTGCATCCTTAAGCTTGGACTACAAAATTGCAGCGAGAAATAAAAATGGTGGATTGCTCGAAGTGGTGGGCCGGAAGTCGATGTCCTTATTTGGCAGTTCCGCTGCAAATACTGTGACGTAATAGTTCAAAAAACGTCATAGATGACAGAAAAATCGGAACAGGTTGAAAAATATGACCAAAACTGAATATAAAGATATCAACGAAGCACCTGAAGAGAATAATTTCTACTTTTCTGTACTTCTAAACACTCCAAATATACAACAAAATGCATTTAAGGGCTAAAAAAGTGGATTGTCCCCTTTAATATACATGTAGATAACGAAAAAGATGCATCGGGATTGGAATTTAAAGACATTCTGAACTCTATTGGAGTTAGACAACACGTGTCAGGACTCATTGTCGTAATCATACTCTAGATCTAATATTTACACATGGAATCAATGTTGATGCTGTTGAAATCCTGCAGCAGAGCGAAGACATCTCAGATCATTATCTAGTCTCGTGTAAACTTCATTTAGCCAAGGCTGCAAAGCCGACTCCGTGTTACAAATATGTTAGACCTATCACTTCTGCCACTAAAGATTGCTTTATTAATGATCTTCCTGATCAGTTTCATCATCTCAGCATCCCAGATAGCTTAGAAGAACTAGATATTGCGACTGAAACTTTTAACTCTCTTTTCCAGCACTTTAGACACAGTTGCTCCTTTGCGCTTAAAGAAGATTAAAGAAAATAGTCAAACGGCGTGGTACAACGAGCACACTCAGGCCCTTAAGAGAGCAGCCAGAAAAATAAATTTTAAAATATTGCTGATTACTTACAAGCACTAAATGGTTTAGCTCCCCAGTACTTGAGCGCATACCTATGGACTGAACACGTGATGCCATCTGTGCTTTCGCGGGTTTGCGTTTTAGAGGTTTGCGCAGAGATAACGGATAATCGTTTGCACCTTCTAACCTATTTCAGGGAGTGTGTTCTCGAGACACCAGGAACTGTTTTGGGCGGCCGGAGCGCGTTAAGGGTTTTTCTGTTACAACGGTGTCGTGTTAGCGGCCGCTAAGTTAATAACTAAAGATCTTTGCAACAGAAGTGAATCAATCAAAACTAACTTTAGCAGGACAATAACTTTATTCTAGAGCTATGGTAAAGCCTGAACAATCTGTTGCGGTAATTTCTATTATCACTGTAAAGCTGCTTTGAAACAATCCACGCAGCCGACGGGGTAGGAACCTTGAAACTCTGTGTCTAAAACTTTTCCCACACTGTTCACATTCATGCGGTTTCTCTCCAGTGTGGATCCTCATGTGAACCTTGAGATTCTGTTTTTGTCTAAAACTCTTCCCACATTGTTCACATTTATGCGGTTTCTCTCCAGTGTGGATCCTCATGTGAACCTTGAGATTCTGTTTTTGTCTAAAACTCTTCCCACATTGTTCACATTTATGCGGTTTCTCTCCAGTGTGGATCCTCATGTGAACCTTGAGATCTGTGAGCGAGTTTTAGCTCCAGTTTTGACATGATGATGTTTCTCCTCCTCTTCCCTCTCCTCATTCTCCTCCACCAGGTCTGAAAGACAGTAAAAAAAGTTATATTTTAAATAATCATCAAAATTCAGAGAGAATTGTGGCATCTGCCGTCAGGAGACGTCATAAGTGTTCCTGCTGGAAAGGCTGCACGATATATCGTTTTAAAATCGATATCGCAATAGTCACATCGTGAGATGTACAATGTTAAGTATAGGGATTGTAGTTTGTTAGTGATCCACACCCGGTTCAGAACACATGTGATTCGCCGGATTGACTGCAATTATTTATTTTATTGTATTACAGGGACAGTGCATATTAATAAATATTAGGCTAACCAGAAGGCTTACATAACATAACATAATGTACATAACAATATGAAGATTACAATACATTTAGTATACTATTATGTTAAAATTTACAATCGAAACACAGCAAACCAACAATCAAACAAACATCAGACAAAAACATGACACATACACACACAAGGCAAGAAGCCAGCAGTGGGCAGCGAGAGCAGGTCTAGAAGTTAATGTTGACAGCTCTGATAATCAATGAGCCATTTCTTTAACTGGATCTTAAATGTACTATGTGTTTAATTTCTGATGGTTATGGGGGTGAGGTTCCACACAGTAGCAGCTCGCACAGAAAAAGCAGTTTGACCAAATACACTTTTCCTAAAGGGAATGATGAAGACACTCTGTCTTCAACATTTCAATTCATCTAGAATGATGAATTGACACTCTATGAAGTTCAACCATCATAGAGTGAAAGTTTCTCATTTCAAGCACAAGAGGACTGGAACTCAAGCAGTGTTTTCTGTGCGCCCGACACAACACGCGAACACCAAATTCAGTTCTCTTTCTCTTCATTTTGAGATTGAATGTGCACACAAAATTAAGTCAAAATGCCTGTTGCGGCCAAACCTCTATTTATTAAAAAATAAGAAAGAAAGACTGATTAGTTAGAAAGAAAGAAAGATAGATTAGTTAGAATGAAAGAAAGAAAGATAGATTTGTTATAATGAAAGAAAGAAAGATAGATTAGTTAGAATGAAAGAAAGAAAGAAAGATAGATTAGTTAGAATGAAAGAAAGAAAGATAGATTAGTTAGAAAGAAAGATAGATAGATAGATAAGGTTTGAAGATAGATAGATAGATAGATAGATAGATAGATAGATAAGGTTTGAAGATAGATAGATAGATAGATAGATAAGGTTTGAAGATAGATAGATAGATAGATAGATAGATAGATAGATAGATAGATAGATAGATAGATAGATTAGTTATTAGTTAGAAAGAACACAAATAGCTTAAAGCTTAATTGAGTATCAATGGCTTCTAGCAGTTTACATTAAACATAGTTCAAACAGATATGGACTTTTGGTCAATGAAAGTCTATGGGATTTTTATGATTTTTAATATTAATTTTTAAGAAACCGTTTTCCTGGACTGTTCCCAGCTGGAGGAATGACCTGCCTGTCTCAATTCGTGCAGCTGAGTCTTAAGGCATTTTCAAAAAATGTCTAAAGACACATCTTTTTCGTCAGCACCTGACCAATAAATAGTAGCACTTGCCTTTTCTTTTCTATTCTATTCTATTCTATTCTATTCTATTATATTATATTCTATTCTATTCTATTCTATTCTATTCTATTCTATCCTATTCGTCTTTTCAGACATCGCAAACAGATTCTTTCAAGAATTCCACAAATATTACAATACACCCTAACTGTTATAACGGCTCCAAGTTCATTATAAATATTCCTGTAATATTTCCCCTACACGTGCAAAGTGAATTTTTTCATTTGTTTACCACAAGTGTCCAGTGGTGGTGGTCATTCACAATGCCAATGAGGTACTTGTACATTGTTGGATCAACCTGAAATTCAAAACAGAGGACTGAAATATGTTCTGAATTTGATGTTTCATAATTGGTATATAAATAAACCTGAGTAAACCAACCGTTAATTTTAATTTGTTTCCATTCCAAATGTTTGTCATTTCGAATGAGTCAATTTGAAATGCTTTCTCTTTTGACTGGGCATTGAAACGCCTTACAAGAAGACGCATGTATGCATTAATAACCTTAAACAAGGAAGCAAAACAATGAGGGATTAGCAGTAGAAGTTAAAATTTGATATCTACAATTTCAATCAAAGAACATTTTAAAAGACTTTAAAAAAATCTTGCCTCACTTTCAAGCTCATTATTTGGGCCAGTTTTATTAATGTCTTTAAACAATATTTTATATGGTCCAATTCTGGAGAGCAACACATAGACATCTTTTCCAGCCCATGCCTCGTGAACAACTGTATTGATAGATGTCATTAGAAAATTCAAAATGTGAGAAAACATGAATTTTATGAAGTTTATACCTTTACTTTGTTCTGATGCTGACTTACTGCTGATGAGTTGGTGCTGTACTGTTGCTGGGGTGGTAGGTGAGGGTGGCACAGATCCAGATGTGGAGACAGGTGACGCAGCCACTTTGGAGATGGTAGGTGAGGGTGGCACAGATCCAGATGTGGAGACAGGTGACGCAGCCACTTTGGAGATGGTAGGTGAGGGTGGCACAGATCCAGATGTGGAGACAAGTGACGCAGCCACTTTGGAGATCGTAGGTGAGGGTGGCA
This sequence comes from Leuciscus leuciscus, assembly GCF_965113295.1. Taxonomy (NCBI): domain Eukaryota; kingdom Metazoa; phylum Chordata; class Actinopteri; order Cypriniformes; family Leuciscidae; genus Leuciscus; species Leuciscus leuciscus. The sequence continues at coordinate 40,817,094 of NC_138733.1, forward strand.
CAGATCCAGATGTGGAGACAGGTGACGCAGCCACTTTGGAGATGGTAGGTGAGGGTGGCACAGATCCAGATGTGGAGACAAGTGACGCAGCCACTTTGGAGATCGTAGGTGAGGGTGGCACAGATCCAGATGTGGAGACAGGTGACGCAGCCACTTTGGAGATGGTAGGTGAGGGTGGCACAGATCCAGATGTGGAGACAGGTGACGCAGCCACTTTGGAGATGTTAGGTGAGGGTGGCACAGATCCAGATGTGGAGACAGGTGACGCAGCCACTTTGGAGATGGTAGGTGAGGGTGGCACAGATCCAGATGTGGAGACAGGTGACGCAGCCACTTTGGAGATGGTAGGTGAGGGTGGCACAGATCCAGATATGGAGACAGGTGATGCAGCCACTTTGGAGATGGTAGGTGAGGGTGGCACAGATCCAGATGTGGAGACAGGTGACGCAGCCACTTTGGAGATGGTAGGTGAGGGTGGCACAGATCCAGATGTGGAGACAGGTGATGTAGCCACTTTGGAGATGGTAGGTGAGGGTGGCACAGATCCAGATGTGGAGACAGGTGATGCAGCCACTTTGGAGATGGTAGGTGAGGATGGCACAGATCCAGATGTGGAGACAGTAGGTGAGGATGGCACAGATCCAGATGTGGAGATGGTAGGTGAGGGTGGCACAGATCCAGATGTGGAGACAGGTGACGCAGCCACTTTGGAGATGGTAGGTGAGGGTGGCACAGATCCAGATGTGGAGACAGGTGACGCAGCCACTTTGGAGATGGTAGGTGAGGGTGGCACAGATCCAGATGTGGAGACAGGTGACGCAGCCACTTTGGAGATGGTAGGTGAGGGTGGCACAGATCCAGATGTGGAGACAGGTGACGCAGCCACTTTGGAGATGGTAGGTGAGGATGGCACAGATCCAGATGTGGAGACAGGTGACGCAGCCACTTTGGAGATGGTAGGTGAGGGTGGCACAGATCCAGATGTGGAGACAGGTGATGCAGCCACTTTGGAGATGTTAGGTGAGGGTGGCACAGATCCAGATGTGGAGACAGGTGACGCAGCCACTTTGGAGATGGTAGGTGAGGGTGGCACAGATCCAGATGTGGAGACAGGTGACGCAGCCACTTTGGAGATGGTAGGTGAGGGTGGCACAGATCCAGATGTGGAGACAGGTGACGCAGCCACTTTGGAGATGGTAGGTGAGGGTGGCACAGATCCAGATGTGGAGACAGGTGACGCAGCCACTTTGGAGATGGTAGGTGAGGGTGGCACAGATCCAGATGTGGAGACAGGTGACGCAGCCACTTTGGAGATGGTAGGTGAGGATGGCACAGATCCAGATGTGGAGACAGGTGACGCAGCCACTTTGGAGATGGTAGGTGAGGGTGGCACAGATACAGATGTGGAGACAGGTGATGCAGCCACTTTGGAGATGGTAGGTGAGGGTGGCACAGATCCAGATGTGGAGACAGGTGACGCAGCCACTTTGGAGATGGTAGGTGAGGGTGGCACAGATCCAGATGTGGAGACAGGTGATGCAGCAGCTGGACAGTTTTTTTGTGATGCAGTTGATGTTGTTGATCTTTCGGACACAATCTTGTGTGGAATGCGTGGCATCTCTTCAGTGTACAATCTCAAGTGGTCAATATTGATTTTTGGCCAAATGACCCCTCTCTCATCTATCAGATCAGCATTCTTGCCTGTAATGTTTTGAATTGTGTATGGACCCAAAAAATTTGGATCCAATTTTCCGCCTTTTCTTTGCTGGCTCCGAACATTACACCTCCATACCTTGTTGCCCACAGATAATTTCACTTTTTTTGCTTTCTGTTCTTTCCTTGTCATTCTTTTTTGGACCTGAGCAGTGTGGGTAAGGGCAGTTTGAAGAACTTCATCAAGTTTCAGGACATCCTCAGTCATTTGTTCAATTCCTATGACAGCTTCAACAGAGCTGTCAAGCTGGAAAAAAAGGAACATTTGCTTCTTTAACATTTTCAAAGCAACAATTGCTTCTCTTTAAAATACCTGATCATCTCAAATTAATTTAAGTTCATACTGAATGCAATACATACACATAAAAATGAAACCAAGCATAGAAGACAATGAAAACCCACTTGATAATCTTCAGGGACCTCAGAAGGGTACCGTGCCTCACGACCAATCATCATAGAAAATGGAGAGAATTTTGTTGTCATCTGTTTTTTGGTCCTTAGTCCAAACATAACAGCATCAAGGTGTTTGTCCCACTCCTTTGGTTTTTTGGAGACCAGTTTGCTGAGAGCCCTTAAACATTTAATTTACATTAAAATAGTTTTAGTAGAAGATACTGTCTCTATATCTTTGAATACCATATTTTGTTTATAACAATTCTTACAAATGCCATTATCGCTTTAAAATAACCAAATAACATTTTCTAATAGGCTTATGTAAAACAAAGTAATAATTTAAGGATCTTTGTATAAAAATTGATGTACAGTATAAATTTAGTACCTCTGTATGGTCCCATTCATCTTTTCGACTAGACCGTTAGTCTGGGGGTGATAAGGAGAGCACAAACTCCTTTTGATACCAAGAATTTTGGACACATTTTGGTTGATCTGATAATAAAAACATATTTTTTTTAAACATAGTCAATTTATGTAAATATTTTTCAAAACTACATTTGAACACTACAGCTTTTATTTACCTGATTAACAAACTCCCTCCCTTGGTCTGTGAGTATGCGTTTTGGTGCCTCAAACTGATAAAAAAAACGCAATAATACATTTTGTGACCTCCTCTGCAGACTTATTTGTAAGTGGATAAGCCTGTGGCCATTTGGTCAAGTAATCAATCATAACGCAAATATATTGATGGCCACTGTCTGTGAGGGTGAGTTTCCCAATCAGATCCATCCCCAAAAGTTCAAAAGGTTGTGTGAGAAATGTGATAAAGGATAATTAGATAAAAATATTCAGTAAATTGTGTAAATATTCTAACATGGTTCGGGTGTCGGGGAAAGAAAGAAAAGAAGAAAGGAAGGACAGACGGACACAGTAAATAGATAGATTGATTACCTTTATAGGTGTAATTTTAACCTCTTCTTTAATTGACGCTTTGGTGGCCTGACATGCCACACATTCAGCCACCTGTTTAAAAATAAGTTATCAGTTAACATCAAGATAGAAGAAAGATTTTATTAAATGTATTTTATATTTAATTTCATATTTTAGACTTTTGTTAAAAAAAATTAACGGTTTCATTACCCATTCGTCAAGATCCACGGACATCCCTGGCCAGTAAAATCTTTTGGATATGGCATCTTTGGGTTTTTTTCTGTCCACAATGTGCACCAATGCTGCTAGCATGAAACTCGATAAAACATTTATTTGCATCCTCTGCACCACAGACAACCTTCAATCTCAGTTCACGGGCGGTACCTTTGTATCTTCTGTAGTACAGCAGATCATCTGAACGATCAAATAACAATACAATAACTATTAATTAAAACATCAAATATGAATATGACATGACATTCTACAGTACAAATAGAGAAAACTAGACATCTCTCCATCAGGTCCCTTGTCAAACAATGTAAAACAAACCTTGTAAATAATTAAGTTTAACATGATATTAAATAATGAAATCAAAATAACAGGCCCGGTAAAATTGTAATAGTCTAATGGAAATGTCCTAATATATAGCCACATTTTATGTTGCAAATGGGTTTAAAAAAAAAAAGAAAAAAAAGATTAATCACATAGTTGTAGTCACCTTCAATATCATAAATAGCTGGGGTTTTTTCCGGAAATTTGACTTCTGGTCCTTGGGTAATCCCTGAGGATACCCACCACCTGTTTTGTAGGTCACAATAGCACTGTATGTTGCAGGATCCATAATCTAGACCAAAAAGCACAAATTAATAAATAAGGGTTGGTTGTCTAGAGGGGTTTATTGGCACATATTTAATTTATGGTATTTTATAATCACCTTCAGAAAAGCGTAACTTGATGTGCACTGATCCTGTAAGGGCCTTTAAATGTTAATATATTAATATAATTCATTCATTCATTCCTTACTATTGACTTCTGAAACTACAGTCAAACTAAAATAAAGATAGCCAGACACATATTTGTACAATATTTTACATTGAAAGTAGTAAATATTGATATTTCTTCTATTTTGATGTAAGATCTGCAAGGCACAGCTAGCTGACACACATAATTTACAAAAAAGGGAGCACAATACTGTCTAGCATACACAACACTTACACAAATCTCTCATAAAGTAATTAATTGGCCCTGATCATAATTGTGGTGTTGTTTTGTTTTATTTTAAACAAATAATTGTTTGTTTTTTTTTTGCTTTCATGACATCCACATGGTTGGCTTCAGAGGTGTAGTGGTAAAAAAAGAGGTGGGTAAACTATAAATTCTGGTGGACCACGACGTGGTCACCCGGTAAGGTGGGCCACTCCCTACCGGTGTATATGTGTATCCTGATGACATCGCTATAGGCTATCATTTGATGGCACTACCAAGGGTATCTCTGGTTGTTCCCTCATCATAGGTCACACAATATTCAATTCATACATTAATCTAAGTTCTTGTTAAAGAGACTCAAGAAGGAATAATATGGTTGAAATCTATCAAGTGTGACTAAATGACAAAACAGAGAGAACAAAAATATTTAAGAGAGATAGAGAAGGGAGGCTTATATCCAGGGCTTCCAATGCAATGCACTTGTACATAATGATTAGGGATTTGGGATTATTTTCATAGTCGATTAATCTGTTGAATATTTTCTTGATTAATCGATTAGTTGTTTGGTATATAATATATCAGAAAAATGTGGATCAGTGTTTCTCTGTAGAGGGAAAAGTGTTTAACCTGGTGCAGGCTTGATTCCCTCTGAATCTCTTGTACAATTGGGTTTCGACATGCTCCCTAATCCCTACATTAAACCAGCTGCCTGTAATGAATAAAAAATAAAAATAAAAATAAAAACTTTCCTGTTGCAGCTGCTATTGAAAAGGCCGAAAATATGCCGTCCCACCCCTCCGTGTTCGGCAATCAGGTTTCATTCTCGCGCTGCTTGTTTAGTAATTTGACGAGCGTGTCTTTTCCGCTCCGTGTGTGCGCCGTTCTCTTTGTTCCGTGTGTGTGTGTGTGTCGGCGCGCTGTGCTCTCTGCTCAATGTTCCGCTCTGTGTTTGCGCTGCGCGTTCTGCTCTGTCTTTAACGGCCCCAATGCTGGATGCTGCACTGGAAAAGCAAAGTCCGCTCAAATAACGTGAAATTTAGAGGTGGATAAACGCAATTTAGAGGTGGATAAACGCACTTTGGAGGTGGGTAAACGCTATTTTCGAATTTTGGGAGGTGCGTAAACGGCGTTTACGTGCGTTTAGCCTCCACTACATCCCTGGTTGGCTTATAATGTTTGTTCCACAACAGGAATTCAACACAAATGTAGCCTAAGAGTTCAATCAACCCCCGTCAGCCCTACTATAAATCTGGCTATAATATGACAATGGAAATATATTTACCTTTCAAAAGGACAATTTCAATGGAAAGAAAAGTTCTTGTTTTCTACACGGCCTGCTTTTAGATCCTGTATATTTGCGTTTTACACAGACCAACTAATTCCTTGAAATTAATTTGTGCAATTTTAAGAAAATTAACTGTGTCATATAAATTACAATCAAGATATTATCATAATTAAGCGGGAAACACTCCTACCGTTTTACACCTCCTCTTCGGCACACAGCATCACCGCACCCGAGGGAGGCCGAGTCCTGATTGGTCATCCTTCACGTGATCAGGTGATGGACAAAACATAACGCTTTCAAATTGTACAAGGCCAGCAAGAACGAAATAACATTAGGCTTGTTCGACTTCATGCAGCTCTGCGCAGACCGATCGGCGGCTGACTTAAAGCAGTGCATGCCGGTTAGAAATTTTGTCCGACTTGATACAGCGCCGACGCCACGTGACTGTGACGTATGCCATCAAAGTACCGCGAGAGCAAATCGAGAGTAGCCGGAGAACTCAGCCAGCGCAGCTTCTCAAGAGCGGCTGCACTGGGCTTCACGTGGGCTGATGACGACACAGCTGTTCCACGATTGGCCGGATTCACCGCATGACAACGATCACGTGTGTTTCGTGTTTATTCGAACACCTTTAGTTCCTCTAAAGCTCTCAAATCAGTTTATTATAACAGTGAACACTCTTTTCATGTCGTTGTCATGTTATATTGTGTCATGTTTATCAAATTAAAACTGCTTAAAAAACGTAGACTCCACTTCATTGATAGTAGCTAAATGTTGAACTTTATTCTTGTTCAAACAGACGCTGTATGAAGCAGTACATAAAGTATTGAATGAAAATGTCTCTGAAACATCTGTGTATTATTTGGCAAATATTGCATTTATTTCACTGCAGCTGTGGTAAAGTATGCAAACAACACGTGAGCTGTCACTACGGGAACCAGAAAGTGTCCGACTTCACGTCTCCGTTTGCAGCTCCTCCCCGCCTGCACGCGGCTACTCTCGCCGATCGGTTACATCCAGCCGCAGCCGATGTCGAACACACCTATTGTAAAAAAGGCACAGTTTTATTTGTGTTCTCATTTGTATTAATTGTTATTTAGAGTTGAAGTGTAGCCATATTAGTTTTATTTTATTACACTGACAATCTATCAGTACACTTTTTAGACACTAATATTAGGAGTGGAACGGTACATGTGTTCGTATTGAACCGAAACGTTACGGGCGTCACGGTTCGGTGCATAAATTTACACAGAGAATACACCGTATAAAAATAAATAAAACTCGCATGCAAATTAATGAATGTAATGCGGAACTACTGTTAGATACGCGGGTTCTTTAGGGACACCTAATCTGTAGCTTCGCCTTAGCTCTGAAGCAGGCTATGATGTCAAGATTGCAATACTGGAATATGTTGTGTGCGTGTGTGTGTGTGTGTGTGTGTGTGTGTGAGAGAGAGAAGCGCGGGCGCGATCGAACAGTGGAAACATAAAAAACAATTCTCTGTCATTTAGTTTACAGAACATCATTCAAACTGCAAAGTGTTTAAGTTACTGTTAATTAAAATTAAGGAAATCAAATATATTAATCTGAAATGTAGCAAATTAATTTTCAATTCATTCAGGTACAATTACCAAACAAATCTCAAGGTCTTTTTGTCTTTTTGTCTTTTTTATTCATTTAATTAATAAACTAATTATATAAAACTATTGTCAGTGCACTAAAAATAAACTGGTTCTATGCCTTTACTTTATCAATAAAACTTATTTAAAAACAAAAAAACAAAAAAAAAAAACAAGGCTTAAGTATTTTATTTCCCTTTGGTGGTACAGCCTGAGACATGCACAACAAAAAAAATAGGTCAGGTATAATCCAGGCAGGTGGGTAAAAACGGGCCTGCCCAAATAATACCCCCCTAAATACTAAATAATAGAGTGAAATGTAGCATTTTACACACAGTATTGCTGGTGTAGGTGTGTCTAACCCATTTTAGGAACCATTTGAGTATTTAGAGAGAAGTAATAAGGGGGTATAATCCAGGCAGGTGGGTAAAAACGGGCCTGCCCAAATAATACCCCCCTAAATACTAAATAATAGAGTGAAATGTAGCATTTTACACACAGTATTGCTGGTGTAGGTGTGTCTAACCCATTTTAGGAACCATTTGAGTATTTAGAGAGAAGTAATAAGGGGGTATAATCCAGGCAGGTGGGTAAAAACGGGCCTGCCCAAATAATACCCCCTAAATCTAACACTACATGATAATTTTCAGAACACATAGGCACAGGAACAGTGTTTTCCCACCGTCCATTTCCGTTTTGAACAGTTAAATGCCTCCCAAGGCATATGCCTGTAAGTGCAATACTCCCAGTCTCACACTGTTTAGAGCAATATCTTTATAAACTCAGTTGACATTTATATTATTTATAATACTGTTATTATTTATAATACATATAATATAATATATATATATATGTATATAAATAACATAAATACATTATTTATAATGTTCATTATGACTAAAACTAACTGTGTCTTTATAATTTTATATTTTATTCTAATCATTGTAGTACTGTGTTTCTTGTTGTATTTGTATATGTGCACTGGAAGCTTCAGTACCAAGAAAAACGCCTTGTGTGTGCAAGCACACTTGGCAATAAAGCTAATTCTGATTCATGCAATATTGTTTTATTATTATTTTAGTTCATAAGTTTATTGGAATATTATACACATTTCGGTTTAAGTGGCATTACCCATTATTGGGTTCTACTTTGGAACATAAAGTTATATTACTGTGATATGTGCTAATATTAATTTCCACTAACATTGCAAGAAAGATAGTCTACTTCATGTACAGTTTTAACAGATGTGAGATCTAAGAAAATATATTATGAATAAAATAAATAAAATTAAAAAAAATAAAATATATATATATATATATATATATATATATATAAAATATATATATAAAATAAAAATGTACAACATTTTAACATCATTACAAGAGTAGGCCTATGTGTACATGTTTTATTATAACAAAAGAAGGTTCGTATTGATAAACTGAATTTATTTTGTAAGGCATAACACATTATTGTCAAATTCAGCTAATACACAGGCCTACTGGGTTTGCATCTAAGCAGAAAAGAAAAAAGAAGAAGAAGAAAAAAACTGGAAAAAAGACGCCATCGACGCGTTATCAAAAGAGATTTGCAACGGACATGCCAGTCTCGTTTACGATTAGGGTTGTAAAGTAATTAATTACGTTTCTGAGTTTACACTGCCATCTACAGGAAAATGCATAGATTTACGTCAAATTGAACGTTTGGAGTTGGGATCAGTGAAGCATTTGACTGAACTTTTTGTGTTTCAACTGCCATCTACTGGAAACACAGCGGTACTGTCCGCGTGCACGCGACAGGGGGGTAGTCTCCAGCCGGGGGGTCGGAATTAGGCACAACACCTGTTAGAACCGTTGATTATTTGCGCGCTGCTTTTTGAACCTCATCTACGCATGACGTCAGCCGACGTGCACGTGCACACTGTGATCTTCGCCTTTAATAACTGCACGCAAAGTTCTTTCAAAATAAAATGCCCCCAAGTAAATAATAAACAAATTAAAACAAACAATTGAACAATTTAAACACAAGAATTATGATGCATAATTATTATGGTGCAAAAACATATCTCTGCTACACTATTGCTGCACATTTGTGAACATTTGCACTGGCCTACGTTTTGCACATCATTTATACAATAAATAAAAACAACAAACCAATTATACAATAAATGAAACTACAAAGCTGGCACGGAGGAATTGTATAATATCCAAGGTAAACATTTCTAGTAATTGTGTAGTTGTCTAAAAGTACAGTATTCTCTCTGTATTTTCAGAAAGTTTTTTAATATGTATCCTCTCCCCAAATGCGTCACTAATAAAACACAATAAAAATAATTTAAAGAGAAGGCTTATTTACCTTTTAAGATTTTGTTTACATCTACCTTGTAAATATATTATTTGCTATTTTATTAAAAAGGTTACAATTACAACAAAAATTAAAATTAACAATATTTCAACTTTGTAAAAACTAAAGTATACATTTTATCATACGCATGTCAAATTAGTTTGACTAAAGCCTACATTGGAACAAACACTATAATAACATCTTAGTTGATGACTTTATTTTTGACAAAACATAATATGTAACATATGAGCAGAAATTGGCAAACAAAAGCTTATTTGATGTGGCAGTAGTCTATTTTACAGTAAAAACTGTATAATCTATCCAAAACTAGTGAACGAAATGTTGTCTTTCATATTTCGTCTGTAACATAGGCCTCTTGTTTTTATTAGGGCATATAAATGTTCATTTGCAGTTTAATACGTTGCTTATACAAAGACATTTTACGACTGAAATGTCAGTCGTTTTTTTTCTCATCTCAGTATAGCAATATAGTTCGGAAAAAGCTGTTCATTCATTCACACAGGAAACGCGATTCATATTTAAACAGTCTTTTTGCGAGCTGTAGTAAACAACAGCGCACATCTGTGCCGTTCATTCACACACAGAAACGCAATATAAAAACAATTTTTGCGGTTTACAGACACTATTGCATATTGTGAGTAGAACTCACTTAAAGGGATACTTCAGTAAGACCACCAACACATGGAGGCATATCTTCTCAGCGAACATGGCATTAATGTTCACCAGTGTGCGTTTTATGCAAGGGCAGATTTCACTCAAAAATAAGCACAACACTATCTAGAAGAATGAACCGTGCAGTTCTTACAGAAAACGGGGCAGTGGCACTGGTGAGGTCATTAGTTAGCTTTATTGATCCAGTTAGCACTGCCAAATTTGGTTAAAGACAGACAAACAGGGACGACTGCTCTGGGATAGTTAAGGAGAGCTGTACTTCGAGTGATGTCAAATTAATTAAGTGCACTGAAATCAAAACAACTTGTGTTTACTTGAAAATGTGTTTGGAGTACATAGTTTACTTTGCATTCAACCTAACACATGGGAAGTTGACTGAATATTCATGCATGTATAATAATGTACTGTATGGTACAGTCATTTGTATATCTGTCATTCGTACTCTTAGCAAGTGTTTAATAGAGACTTTGGTTACTTGTGTGACTCTGGCCACACTTTGGTAAATTAGTACAATGTGGTTTTGCATTTTTTTATTTATTCAGTAGATATGTATCAGATTGTATTGTAAGACTTACAGTATAGTAGGTTATTCATTTTGGTTTTCTTAAATATTGACAAATACTGAATAAAAAGTTTATATGTGGTATAAACTGTTTGAACATGATTGTGGGAAGAATTCTACAATACAGTATCAAATCCATTCAGCAAAATTAAGTCCTATTAACTCTACAGTTTACTACTGGCTCATTTGTGTTGAGATATTCAGCAGTCAATGAAATACTCTTATTATATTTTTATAAGTAAATTATATAAGGAGTTACAAGTACTTGTGTCCATGTTTTAGATTACACTGTGCCTATAGAACTTGTCCTGCAGGATCCCATGTAAGATGAAAATTACTGCAGATTTACCCGAAACGAACTATATGTAAGCTATATGACAACAAAACAGGCACTTATAACTGCTTATAGTCGGTATGATAGCTAGCTAAGTTAGTGAAGGTACAGTAGGTAATAATGTTGGGAATCCTTAAAGGGTTAGTTCACCCAAAAATGAAAATTCTGTCAGTAATTACTCACCCTCATGTTGTTCCAACCCCGTAAGACCTTCGTTCATCTTCGGAACACAAATTAAGATATTTTTGATTAAATCTGAGAGCTATCTCACTCCTCCATAGGCTTCTAAGGGACTGAAACTTGCTGGCCCAGAAAAGTTATTAAAGAGATCGTTAATATAGTCCAAGTGACTCCAGTGGCTCAATCTTAAGTTTATAAAGCAACGAGAATACTTTTTGTGCGCAAAAAAACCCCAAAATAACGACTTTATTCCACTATTCATTTCCTTCTCTCTGGGCCTCGAGTTATTTCACGTAGTGTTTTAACGCAGCGCGTCTGTGTTATATGCCACACGCATCACACACATGACCAGCATCGGCCAATAGTGAGCCTACGTGGTGACGTGCAACACAGATGCGCTGCGTTAAAACCAAGCGTGCCGCACAAGCCCTGAAAAGTGAAGCCAAAACGTCTCGATCTCCCCCCGGTGACTGGTCCTAGTATAGGTCATAAGTCCCGCCTCCCCTTGTTATTCAACGGGACGTGAGACCAACTAAACAATTAAATACACTTCAGATATCTTTTTTCCAAAGGTGGTTTCTTTCATTTGCTGTCGTTTTTATCACGCTGATGTAAGTTCAAGTGTCTGTTTCAAAAATAAGTTGGTTTTTAGTTAGTTACGTGATGCGGTGGTGTAACGTCATGATTGACAGCTGTGATTGACAGGTTCTCTGAGCGAAGTAGTCACCAACGGACATTTTTTTCGGGATCTTCTTGAGGACTGAGGAGATTGTATTTACTTTATTTTAACAAGCCTCTTGTCGTACTGCAATCAATTTAAAAAAAAGAGTGCAGAATGCGCTCTCCCTGAGTGCGCTCTCCCTTTACTTCCTGCTCACTACTGCGCAGGTCTGGTCCCGAGATCGCTACTGCGCAGATTCAAGTTCCAATATGTCAGCGCCATATCGGGACACTGGTGGCTTCAGTTTTCATCAATGGAAGAGAGCGAAGGGGCGTCGTCCATCTTTTTTACAGTCTATGGTTAAAACACTACGTGAAATAACTCGAGGCCCAGAGAGAAAGAAATGAATAGTGGAATAAAGTCGTTATTTTTGTGTTTTTTGGCGCACAAAAAGTATTCTCGTCGCTTTATAAACTTATGGTTGAGCCACTGTAGTCACTTGGACTATATTAACGATCTCTTTAATAACTTTTCTGGGCCAGCAAGTTTCAGTCCCTTAGAAGCCTATGGAGGAGTGATCCAGCTCTCAGATTTAATCAAAAATATCTTAATTTGTGTTCCGAAGATGAACGAAGGTCTTACAGGGTTGGAACAACATGAGGGTGAGTAATTACTGACAGAATTTTCATTTTTGGGTGAACTAACCCTTTAAGTTTGTGTATTTATTTATTTAATCAATCAACCAATCAATAAATCAATCTACATTTTGAATCATGCAGGCCTTCTGTAGTTTCTGTAATTTCTGTAGGATGTCATCGAGTGTGTGGACAAACCTACAGGACTCCCCAATATCCTGTTCTGTAGGATTTTCTGTCTTGCAGGATTCCTGCATGATCCCCGCACAGTCCTTCAGGATTCCTATAGGATTTTTTTTGTAAGCGTTTTATTCTAACTATCCCATAATGATCCCGGAACGAATGCTATTGCGGTCGTACTTTTTGGTCGCGCTCGAGCGCCGTAAGCGAACATCCAAAGTACATTGTGAATGTTTTTCTCTTCAGTCGCTGAAACTGACTGAAGTCCTGCAGAAGTGAACGAGAGTAAAGGCGTTTATTCCTCCAGTCCTGCAGAAGTGAACGAGAGTAAACGCGTTTATTCCTCCAGACGCGCGCGAAGCAGGTAAGAGTAAAGAGTTAATGTAAGAGTTTCACTGTGAGAGACAGTCATTCTACCGATGTAAACAAACACAGCAGCTTCGAACGGATATGAAGATATTTCTGTTATATCTGCATTGAAGGAAATGGCACACGTATTCAGTTTTATCTTACTGCAGTAATGAGAGTGAGATTAACTATGACAGTAAGGGGAGTTCACCCAAATATTTATCCGTGTGTGTGTGTGTGTTTGTCTCTCTCTCTCTCTCTCTCTCTCTCTCTCTCTCTCTCTCTCTCTCTCTCTCTCTCTGTGTTTGCCTCTCTCTCTCTGTGTTTGCCTCTCTCTCTCTGTGTTTGTCTCTCTCTGTGTGTGTGTGTGGGGGGGTGTGTGTGTGTGTATACCTCATACTTCTAAGCAACAGTGATAGGATAAAGAAAAGAGGACAGGAAATGACATGGTTCAATTGCACATCATTGTAATGTTCAATCATTGTTTAATAAACACATATGGCACCTTTTTCCAAGTCTTCATTTGTCTTTTTTTTTTATATCGCAATATCGTACTGTGGACTTCTCACCGAGGTATTATCGTATCGTGAGATTTTGATATCGTTACATTCCTATTATTTACAAGTCATAACTTTTACCAATATTTGGAATAGAATTAAAAAAATATTTTGCTACGAATGAAAAAAAAAACATTTAGTAGTGAGTGTGCCTTTCCATTGCTTCAATGTGTTACTATTTTAACGTCATATTTCTATCCCGTGCTGAGTGAATCCAGCATTTATATGTAGAGGTCACTTCTGAAACTTTACAGCATGCAATTGGCGTCGGTTCTCTTAGCAGCATGAAAAACAATAGTGTTATTCAAAGGATTAGGCTGTCGCTAGGGTTGGGTATCGTTTTTTTTTTTTTTACCGGTGCCAAATGGATACTTTTAAAACGGTACCAGTGCCTAAACTGATACTTAAAAAAGAAAAGAGAACCTCAAAACGATGGTGAATGAAATTAAAGAACGGCTTTTTTATTGAAAAATATAAAAATTTTTTTACTTATTTTATATATTACAATTTTAAAGTAAATATATAAATATAAGTAGTCTAAATACAAAACACAAACAAAATACATAACAAATTCACAATAAAACCTAAGCCACCTAACCCAAATACAATTTAAAGCAACACTATGTAAATTTTTTTACCTTAAAATAATGTTTCCAAAATCTTTTCAGTGGTTCATCAAGTCGTAACTGGGTGAAAGGCACTTATGCCGCCGCTTTGCGGTCCTTTATCTGCTATAACCGCACTATGCAAGATTGCCAGATCGAGCATTTCTGTAGTTCTAATGAGACATAAGAAAACGACAAATTTGACTTGCTTTATGGCGTTACAATAGTCATTATTTAGTTTTTCTTCGTTTCTGATGTTGCAATGCAACATACTTTCATAAAATCATGCATCATACTCGACCTTGTTTGTGGACATCGTTCATTCCAAAGCCGGTGCTGGATAAACAGTGGGCGTGCGTGCGGCGAAATTATTTATGACAGCGGTAATGGACAATTCCGCTTCCAACCTGTAGGGGGACCGCAGAGGAAAAGTTCCATAGTGTTGCTTTAACACTACAATAGCCAACTAATAATAGCAAAGTAACCTTTTTTTACTTCTCTGGCAAAATACGAAACCTCTCCTGACTTATTGCATGTCCTGCACAAGGTGAGCGTTATTTTAGAACGCATCAATTTAAATGCGTTACGCGAAACCCCTCATGGAAGAAGAACGCCGGCATGTTTACAACTGTGGCAATGAGCGCTCATCAGGATCAACTGAAGGCTAGATTTTCAAAAGTATGTGAAGTTCGCGGCTCCATTGTTGATTTTGCACGTTCTTGAATCAATAATTTATGAGATGTAAAGTTACGCCGATCTGTTATTGTAGGGACATCGACTTTACATTTCCACACTAAACATGACGCGGAAAAAAATTGGTTGCGTTACATGTCAGTCACTGCTTGGCTGATATTTTTATTCTTAAATTCATGTAAGTGAATGTGTTTTGTCATTTAAGAAACCTTTATAATGATCATGATTCATGTTAGTTGATCTATAACGCACAATGGGGGTTAATATGCACCGCAGTTCAGAGAATGGATACTGATTTAGGCCAACAACACATCAATTCATCCACTTCTCCCAAAATACATTAAAGTAAGTGGCTAGTGAACTGTGAGTAAATTTTATAGTTACCTACACAATGTGTAGGCTATCTAAACACGTCATCCATTTATAAGTGAAAGGATTGTTATTGCCGCTTCCATAGACATCAGTGTGTATTTTACTAACTATAAATGTTGTTTTGCTAATACTTATGTGTATTTAAATGTCTGAAACATAAAATAAACCTTATGTGGTTGAAAACACTGAATAATGGTGATATAATATGACAGCGTCATATTATATCAAGTGTGAAAGGGACTTTTTTAATCACATTCGCGTTCAACCACAGAGTTACCCTAGCAGCAGAGCCCGTCTGCGGAGAGCCTGCCCACTCCCTATTAAGTCCTATTGTACCGAATTTTGGTTGTAGTTCCACCAGAGTTCCACTGGGGGCGATCGCCCATGAGTGCAAAATGATATAGGGTGCGTGTCAAATACGTGTCCATTAGACGCTCCGGTCTTAAAGTGACAGTAGCCCAATAGTAAACATGCTGCCGCTTGTCCTTAAAGGGATAGTTCACCCAAAAATGAAAATTCTGTCATTATTTACTCTAATGTTGTTCCAAACCTGTATTAATTTCTTTCTTGTGCTGAACAAAAAAAAAGAAAGAATATAGTTTGAAGAATGTGGCTATCCAAACAATTGCTGGTCCCCATTGACTTCCATAGGAAAAAATATACTATAGAAGTCGTCACTGGGGACCAGCAACCGTTTGGTTGGCCACATTCTTCAAAATAACTTATTTTCAACAGAAGAAATAAACTTCTTCAGGTATAAAACTACTTTAGAGAGTAAATGATGACAATTTTCATTTTGGGGGGAACTAATCCTTTAACGTTAATAAAACCACAAAACACAAAGAGAAAATCACTCACTGACTGAGAACTTTAAAAAGAATCAATGTATAATTTATACAGTGATGTTTGTGTAGTGTTTTATTTTTATATTTGTTCATTTAATTTCTTTCTTGAATGCTACTGTTAAATACACGAAAAAATAAAGCACTGTTTATTTCATTTGTATTTTATGTTGTGTAGCCTATTTTTATTTGCGCCACTTTGGCCTAATTGTCTGGCATTTTTTATTTATTTCATATTTTGTTACCTTGTAAGGCTTTGTTTTTAAAATAGGGAAATTAGTTTGGCTGTAATGCTTTTTACACGTGCAAAATAGTAAATCCAACATGAAAGAGAATCCTGATAAAATCTTGAATCGTGATTTTCCTGAAAAAAAATTGTGATATATTTTTGCCATATCGCCAGGTATTTCTCAAACACAGGGCCGAAGCACAGGCCGTCAGCAAGCCTGGGCCGTGCCCCAGACTCCGCCACTGAAAAGCCTCACTCTCCATCCGCTCAACCTTATACGGTGCTTTCCGCCGCTGCACTTCATAGCGCAGTGCCCGCCCGCCTCCCTCGACGTTTGCTTTCCCTCAACTTCCCAAACTCTACCAGTCTCTAACCCTCTCCCGTATCTGTGGTCTCCAGCTCTAGCTCTGCTAGCGGCGCAGGCCCATACGTCACTGCTTTCTTTTTCCAATACTGCTAACCCTGTCCCTCATCTGTGGCCGACAGCACCAACTGCAGACCCTAGCGTGAGGATGCCTCCGCTAGCAGCGCAAGTTCAGACGTCTCTGCATTCTTCTTCCACTGTCCCTAACCCTCCATCCTATCCATGGACATCAGCTCTAAGAGCAGCACCTAGCGTGTGAACTGCAGGCTCCCGTCAGACGCTGTGTGGGCCCCGTCGGTCGTAAGTCTGAAGCCTTGCACGCCTGTCCGGCCACCAGGCTTGTGCAAAATTCTGAATTTCAGAATTGGCCTCCATTCAATTCATGAATTTGAATTTGAATTGAATTGACTCCGCCCCACAGGACGTTAATTGAATTTGAATTGGAATGACAGGAAGTGGAATTAAATTCATGGCAATTCAAAGAAATTCCACACAGTCACACAACAGGAAGAGTGTGTTGAGTCTCGCATGCATTCAGTGTTAAGAAGGTTACTTTAGAAATGTTATTGCTTACTGTTATTAGTTACCCATTATAGATGTGGTTTGGATTACTTTTTTGGATAACTTTATCAATGCAAAGCAATTTCGTTTTAAGTTGATTAGTAACTAATTGAATTAAACATTTTACCTCAGTAATACAACTAAATACAATTACATTCATTTTGTAATTTAATAACAGAAATTTCATTTCACGTAACTATTTACTCCTCAACCCTGCATACATTTTGTTCTAAAATAGATATTGATCAAATTCTTGAAATAAATTACCCCCTCAATGTTGTTTAATTAGTTTTGTTCCAATGTAATTTTCATCTCAAAGTAATCACACAAACACAAACTTGTAAATGCAGTTATCATTTATTCCAATGCAAAAAATTACTGAGCAACACTGTTGCATCTAATTCTCCATAGCTCCTCAAATGTGTTATCATTGAGTCTGCACCGTTCTGGTCTGAATATCTTTCCTGCAACACTAAAGATTCTCTCAACTGGTGCAGAGTGAAGTTGTAAGGGACTTCTGAAACTTAAAAAGTCCAGTGTTGCCCATCAAATTGTACTTTCAAACAAATGTCCACCTCAAATTGTTTAGCAACCATTTAAAATACTTGGTTAAGGTAAAGCATTCTGGGAAATGGAGTCATGTTCCATCATGTTCCACACAATTACAATTACAATAAATCAAACTTAATTATTTGTTCTGTGACTAGAGCTTTTAACATTCATTGCTGGGGGAGAACATATCCTTTTTATGTAATCTGTACAAATAGTTCAAACTAATATCATTTATAATGCAATCATATCTAACATATACTGTAAAGCTTCATTGTTAAACACTTCACTTAAAATATCTATATGAATTTCTTTGAATTTTTATTGAATTGCAATTCTGCTTCCTTTAATTCAATTTCGAATTGTAATTCTAGATCCTGTTTTTGACATCAATTCAAATTCAATAATTGAATTGGAATTAAGGAGTCATTCTCAATTAAATTCTGAATTGTGCACAAGCCTGCCGGCCACTGGCAGAGCCCACCTGTCCGATGCTTGGAGCGGCAGGCTCCTGTCGGATGCCGTGTGAGCCTTCCTGGTCGGGCAGTTAAATTAATTGCACCGATGTCGAATCCGATGTCGTGACCTGCTCCCATTGGAGGCTGCATGGGCCCTTCTGGTTAAACATCTTGACTTTTTCCCGAATCGCCAGCCCGCCAAACTTCAACGCTCGTTTTTTGGGGGTCTTTTAGTCTGGCGGCTGTCCTTCTGCTCATTTGCTTTTTTGGGGGAGTACTCTGGGTTCTGGACAAACTCCGACCTCAGAACCCTCCCCTCGGACAGCACACCAAATACGCATAACCTTTACTGTATCTAATTAAATGTAAGTGTGAACTTGTGAAATGCCCGAAATCATAGGCAAATTGGTGTTTGTTCACGCGAGTGACAATCACGCAGTGTGAATTATTAAGATCTGAGAGAATCACTGATGAGTCGCTGATGCCCGTGAGAACTCTGTGAGGAGTTATAGACCAGAATATCAGTATTTAAATAGATATATTTACAATTATATCATTATTATTATATTGGTTGTGAAATGTAGTCTGCGGACCAGACTGAAGTTGTAACATAATGACACAATGACAAACATAAATGTGTACTGGAGCGTTTGCAAATCTGTTATCCAAATCCAATATAATATTACAGTATCAGCTGAGGGTGCTCTTGCTTGTGTTTGAGGGTGCTTAGCACACGTGTGTGTATGTGTTTCCGCAGGTGTCCAGTGAGATGAGCAGGTATTATGTGGCGGTGGACGTGGGCACTGCCAGTGTGCGAGCGGCTCTGGTCACTCCGGACGGTCAGGTCAAGCACACAGCAGAGGAGCCCATTGTCATCTGGGAGCCGCGTGCAGAGCATTATGAGCAGTCGTCAGCTGATATCTGGAGCAAGTGCTGCCAGACCGTGAAGGTGAGGCGACCATCTGTCCGGCAGGCACATAAACTGTGCATCATCAATGTCTAGGACTCTGTTGGTGTTGTGTTGGTCAAACGGACTGTTTGCGTGTGTTTTCAGAGAGTGACTCAGGACATTGATGTGACATGTGTTCGAGGGCTGGGGTTTGATGCCACCTGCTCACTGGTGGTTCTGGATCGGCACTTCCAGCCCGTGGCTGTCAATCACTCAGGTGAGGCTCGTTCATCACTCGTCCGGAGAGCGTGAGCCGACTCTCTGACCCACTGTTACTTACAGGCGTCCCGGAGAGGAACGTGGTGATGTGGATGGACCACCGGGCCGCAGAACAAGCCGCTCGGATCACAGACACCAAACACAGAGTGCTTCAGGGGGTCGGCGGGGTGATGTCGCCCGAAATGCAGCCGCCCAAACTACTGTGGCTCAAAGAGGTGAGGAGCGCTGGGATCCTGAGGAAGAGCGAGAGGACTATAAACACTTGTGTTTCAGACGCTTGTTTCTTCTTCTGTTGTTAGAATCTGCAGGAAACCTGTTGGAAAGAAGCGGCACATTTTTTTGACCTTCCAGACTTTCTGTCCTGGAAAGCTACAGGGTCCTTATGCAGGTGAGATGCAGGATCCGCACAACTGTTTCATAGACGACATTCATTCGGTGATAAAACACCTTTAGGGCCGTAGATCTATAAAACCGCTGATGCAGCTCAATATATGTAGTTGACTATAGTAATATATATTAGGGGTGGAACGGTACATGTATTCGTATTGAACCGAAACGGTACGGGCGTCACGGTTCGGTGCATAAATTTACACAGAGAATACTCGGTATAAAAATAAATAAAACTCGCGTGCAAATTAATTAATGTAATGCGGAACTACTGTTAGATACGCGGTTCTTTAGGGACACCTAATCTGCAGCCCCGCTTTAGCTCTGAAGCAGGCTGCGATGTAAAGATTGCAATGTGTGTGTGTGTGTGTGTGTGTGTGTGTGTGTGTGTGTGTGTGTGTGTGTGTGTGTGAGATAGAGACGCGCGGTCGCGATCGAAAAGTCGCGAAGTGCTTACGTGTGTGTGTGTGTGTGTGTGTGTGTGTGTGTGAGGCGCGATCGAACAGTGTAAACATAAAAACATACTCCGTCATTTTGTTTATGCAGGACATCGTTCAAACTGCAAAGTGTTTAAGTTACTGTTAATTAAAATTTTAAGGAAAACAAATATATTAATGTAGCAAATTAATTTTCAATTCATTCAGGTACAATTACCAAACATATCTCAAGGTCTTTTTGTCTTTTTAGTAATTAATAAACTAATTATATAAAACTATTGTCAGTGCACTACAATTTAACTGGTTCTATGCCTTTACTCTATTAATAAAACTTATTAAAAAAATACAAGGCTTAAGTAATTTATTTTCCTTTGGTGGTACAGCCTGAGACATGCTCAAGCCTTCTGCATTTTTGTTTTGCTTTTCCCTCCATTGTACCGAACTCGTACCGAACCGTGATGTCTGAACCGAGGTATGAACCGAACCGTGACTTCTGTGTACCGTTCCACCCCTAATATATATATATGAAATTACTTCTTTAAATCAGATCCATCACTTCAACCACTTTAGCCAAGTCAAAACTTTAAAGCAGTTTGAAGTTAAAATATTTGTTAATATTGCTAAATATAACTTACTCATCACCATATATCAGATATTGTCTAATATTGCAATATCACAATAATCTTACATCGCTAGCTTTTAACTAAACCGTTATCGCTAGCACAACGCGATTGCATTTCGCTAGCCTGTTAACCTGCCATCCGTGCTTGCCGTCTTTTCCACTCGCGCGATCAAATGACTGTGGTGAGTTGGATCAGTTAACAAAAACGGTGTGTCATGTAGGGCTGAACGATATTCTGTTTTAACATCGACATCGCGATGTGCGCATGAGCGATAGTCACATCGCCAGAACATGCGATGTGAAGGGTAGTACCCATGGTGTATTAAGAGAACGGTAGCACCAGGGTAGCACACAGTAAACACGAGTTTGTTGTATAGCTTGTTGCTGGGGTGACGAAATGATGATTTCGTACCAAAAAGAAAGAATATCTTGGCTATATAGTCGGCTATTTGGGACTATTTCGGCTACAAAAAGGAGGATGTTGACCAAAAAGAGGTACTTTGCCTGGAGTGTTATAAAGTTGTGGATGGTTGTCTTTTTTAAAAAGTCTTTTGTCTTTTATTTTTCGTGTTCGCATTTATGAGGAAAAAACAATGTTACGTGACAGTTCTCCATTACGGACGCGGCCGCTCTGAAAGCGGCACTAAAAGACTGCTTTAAAACTCTCACAGAGACCTCAAACAGAAAGCACAAAGCCTTTCTTTAAAGCGAATTTCGTTTTGTATTAATTGTATCTTAATTTTAATCAGTGTTTCATTATCCAATTTCCTGGATTTAATAAATAAAAAGTAAATATAGCAGAGATATGCTATACGGAGGCGCCAGCGCCTGACTGGAGCTTAAGGTATTATCCATGAACCGAAACTCAGCGTATAAGGTAGCCTACTCGCCTCACACACCTAAAAAAAATATAGAAATATATCTATTATCTACAGAAATCTCTACTTTTAAAAATAACCATTCAAAACAAAATAAAACGATGTAATCCGAAATGTGCATTTCTCTCCGGCGCGTTCGCGTGCGAAGATCGCGAGTTAGTAGCCTATCGTCAACTTCATCTTTGCAGCCGACACAGAAAACACTTGTTTATTAATAAACAATTAAAATGTTTAATTGAAATATTTTACATATTCATAATCATTACTTTTGCTGGTTCTTAGTGACAGCTTTTAGGTGCCGTTTACATGAACGCGTCACTGCATCAGCACCGAAAACAGAGAGAGAGAGAATATAAGATTTTTTTGACTTATTTTGAGGAATTATAGCCTAATGAACAAACAAACATCTTTTAAGAGTGCCGCCACGTTGGATTGCGTAGAACGTTCACCGAATTCTTACAGAAATATGTTCTAATTTTGGAATAAAATATTAAGTGACCTTTTTGTCACTTGTAATGAAGCTTGCTTATAGTAAAATTATTAATATCATGGAATGGTAATTATTGACTTTAGCCTGGATTGATGGCTCGCAATATCGCAATATATATCGTTGGGAAAAAAAATATCGGAATGTAATTTTTTTCCAATATCGTGCAGCCCTAGTGTCATGTCTTCTCCTGTTATTGTGCTACATGTACAGTATAGACTTCTCTGTCGGCGAAGAAAGCTTCACATGTCATAAATGCAGGGAATTAGTCAGGCTGACGGAGAAGATTTCAGAACTAGAGACACGCATCCCAAACTTTAATCGAGAATAGTAAGAATGCAATGGCTTTAGATACTGTTTTGAATGCGACTAGCTTAGTGAACTCTGTACATTGTTCTGTTCCAGCTGTAGAGCCCGTGCAGCAGGGCAACTGGGTGACGATGAGACGCTGTAGTCGCGGGACAAAACACCGCTCTTCCGTTCCGATAACAACATCATACAGATTCTCCCCACACACTGAGCAAATTACGCACCCACTGAGAATCCTGTTGAAAGTGTCCTAGTTATTGGCGATTCTATTACACAGAACGTGAAAATAGAGACACCAGCCACCATAGTCACATGTTTGCCGGGAGCCAGAGCACCTGACATAAAGGCAAATTTAAAAGTGCTGGCTAATACTAATCATACATTCTCAAAGATTATTATCCACGTCGGCACTAATGATATTCGACTTCGCCAGTCTGAGATTAACATTAACATTTAAGAGGTGTGTGAACTCGCAAGTACGATGCCAGACACTGTAATTTGCTCTGGCCCCCTTCCTGTTCAGAATAATATAGGGTTCATAGTCAATAGTTGGAAAAAAGTTTTTGGGGCAGACCTGACCTGTTAAAAAGAGATGGTGTTCATCCCTGCTGGAAACAGGCATTTATTCATTCTCAGTGTTGAGAAACGTAGCCTTCATGTGTTACGTTATTGTGTTAATAATAACTAAAGTGCTTAATTATGTTACATATTTATTTTGTATGAAAACTAGCACGTTAGTTACTTATGGATTAAAAAGTACCATTGTATCGGTGTTGCATAAACACGGACGTGCGCACACAGAGAGAGAAGATAATTGTAAAATGAAAAAATTGATGCGCTAAGTTTATCAGATTCGTCTTATTCGAACTTATACTTCTTTTTAGAATAATTGATTCGTTTTGTTATTATTGGTCCTGTGACAGGACTATTCATTGTCAACTGTTTTCTATATACGTTTGTATTGGTTAATGTTTATTCAGCTAATGCGTGTCCTGTTTAAAATGTGCAATGTTCAAATGCAAAGACAGCACATCACAAATAGAAGCCCTTTTCCCTGTGGGATTTAGTATCATATTTGGATATTGGAATAATAAATTAAGTAGCCAATTAAAAATAAATCACATGTACACACATTCCTGTTTTTTTTTTTATCTTTTTTTTATTTTTTATAACTGTTTTCTAGGGTTTCTTAATTGTAATAGTTGACCAGCACACATTAGATGCAGTGCAATATTAATCATGAATAAAAAATGGTGTTGAGCAGTATTGAAACTTTGGACTTTCACTGTATATTGCAGTGCAGTACAAGTGAAATTTTGGATTTGGATCGAATTAAAAAAACATTAGAAGTCAAAACTAGAATTATGAAGATAGGCACGTGTTTGTGTGTGTCTTGCATTCTCAAAATAATTACACCCCCAAACACGCCTGCGCACATATATATTCAAACACACATAACTATAGACTAAACACATAATATGCATGTGCACGCCACCACCGTTTGTACAGATTCACGTTTTTTAAGCTTACTCAAAAATTACACAGAAATTCAAAACTTGCACCTTGGAACCTATTTCAAAGTTTGTGTTCTCGAGCCACCAAACACTGTTGTCGTGCAAATGAACAGCAAGAACACATTAAAAGTTTTCTGTTTTCAGTTAAAACGGTGTTGTGTAACCGGCCCCTAAGTTAATAACTAATGGTCTTTGCAACGGAAGTGAATCAATCAAAAACTCACTTTAGTTGGACAATAACTTTACTCTAGAGCTGCTGTAAAGCCAAAACAATCTATGTTACTTTAATTTCCTATTATCACTGTAAAGCTGCTTTGAAACAATCTATATTGTTGAAAACGCTATATAAATGAAGGTGACTTGACTTGACAGAGGCTTGGGATTAGTAAGAAATTAGTCCAACACACAAGAGCTTTTTAATGACAAAAACTTGTATTATTTTTCTAATAATTCAATGGCCTGTCGTCAATTATTCCTTACAAATAAAACAATCGACTCCAAGCACAACTATGCAATATGATTACAAAATATTTAACACATTTTTAATAATACTTGACTAAAAGACGTAAATTTTCCTCATCATTGTATATGCAGAAACAAATATTATTTCAACCCTCCGTCTGAAATGATCTGTTTTTAAGGTTTTTTTCTCCTTTAAGGCTTGTTAGTAAACGCCCACTGTTGTGATTGACTAACTTTGACTAACATTGTATTGACTATTTTTGACTAACATTGCATGCGACTTATGATGCGTTCGGAGTCATGTCGGATATATAAATCATATTTATTAGCTGAATGCACATAAACGCCACCATAAAGAGGTTATTACGAGAGGGAAACTGAACTTTCGGGATGCCCAGAGTTTCTGAGTCAGTGTGAAAATATGCTGGACGCAATAGATGTTAATGTGTTGAAATTAAATGAATAAGTTGCATTTAAAAATGCGATAGTGCTGTTCAATTATGATAGAATATGTAACGATTAAATTTACAGCACCTTCATAAATTGAATAAAAACATGAAAATGCAAAAAACTGCTTATGCGCTTTCTTTATTCATCGCTTTGTAGAAGTAGAGGTAAAAAATCTGATTTTGTAGAAACGGTTCGTCGCCATCTGTCTCCAACCAACGTGACTCAAACACATCTGATGTCATCATTGCGACTTCCCAACTCGTAAATACACACCAGTGTTTTGAAAACATTATCCATATAAACGGTGATTTACAGACAGAGCATAATGAAATAATTTACTGACGGTATGTGATGCAGCTGCTGTCAGATCAAATACAGTCTTCATCTGTCAGCAAAACTCTTCATTACACTGTGCCTCCTTTACAAAACAATCGGCAGTCAAATGCTCCGAACAAACATATGTTTGATATCTTGACCCTTTTAAAACGAGACATAAAGAGAGTTATGTTATCCACTCAGCATGTCTTGCTCTCCTGATGCAGGTCTCTCTGTACCCTGGTCTGTAAGTGGACGTATTCCCCTTCTGAAGGCTGGGACGACACCTTCTGGAGCGCCATCGGCCTGGAGGACCTGATGGAGAACAGCTACTGTAAAATCGGTGGGAGAGAGTAAAGCTCAGGTGTCTGTGTGTGTTCAGCCGGTCGTGTTGACTGATAGTGTGTGTGTGTGCAGGTGAGCAGACGTGTTGTCCTGGGACTCCTGTAGGACGAGGACTGACCGCAGAGGCGGCTGCAGATCTGGGCCTGAGACCGGGAACGGCTGTGGCCGCTTCACTCATAGACGCACACGCAGGAGGGTTAGGTACAATACACCACGCCAGCTGAGTGCTAATGCTGCGCTCGCTCATCCACGGCTCTTTGAAATGAAGAGAAAACTGTGTCATAATGAGCGTGTTTACACTGCGTTAAATACGGTGTCACTCCACTTCTGTTTGAGTGTTTGACCTTCGACAACCCGCTTCACTCCTAAATAGATCAGGTCTATATATATATAATATCTGCATAATGTGAGCGTAACTAGTTGATGTGCGTCTTGGTCACAGATGTTGATGCTGTCAGCTGAACCTCAGAGAAACAGGGTTGTAACAAGAATAAGCAGGAACACTTTAATTTCCTCATAATATCCACTGCAGCATCAGCTCTTTTCTCTCAGTGTCTGAAATGCTTAGATCAAGGATTCAGTCTCTCTAAACCCCGCCTCTCTGAGAGCTGCTCTGCTCTGATTGGTCAGATGGCCCAGTCTGCTGTGATTGGTCAGAAACCAAACCCTCATTATCATATCTGAATCTCAGCTCTTGATACACAGTGATACGAACAGTAACGATGGCGTGGGTTTTACCGTATCAGGAAGTGAGACTGGAATTACTTACGACTTTCTTTTTGGAGACAAAAACTCCATTTATCGGAACTTTGATCATTGAAACTCTGCAGATATTTCACATTCACAAACATCTGTATTACACACTACATTAAAGGAAATACCCTAAAAAGCATAATAGGGGCTTTTTAAACGCAGTTGACACAGGAGGAGCATTGCAGTGTGTGTGTGCACCTAATGGCCCTGATGTTTAGTCGGCCTCTTCTTGGTTTCATCACAGTGTTCCTGTAATAACTGTCCTGTCCTGCTCAATCGAAGCCTAATCTAAGCCTTCAGACTAGTGGAAAGAAAACAAGTGTTTATTTGATTGCACTTTATCTATTAGAGTCTGTAGATTTAAATCTTTAAAGGCGGTGAGATCGAGTCAGAAATCTATACCACATTTATGCAACATTTTACATTTATACAACTGCTAAAAACTGCTTTCTGTCTGTTGACAGTATTTTCTGATTTATGGAGTGATAAAAAATAAATAAATCCCAAATCCCAGCTGGAAAAAACAGTAATATGTCAACAAAATCGAACAAAAATGATGAATCTGGCTTCAGTGATGATCTGGCTCATTTGCATATTGCAATACAAAAACAAATGTGTTATTGTACTGTGATTAATCAGCTGGGTAAGTATCGTGAGATCTGTAAATTTATGTTGTATTGTGTTATAGTGTCAGTAATATTTTCTGTAATTTCATTGTCTTGTTGTAGGGGTCATCGGGGCCGATGTGAGGGGACACCAGCTGCCCTGTGAAGAGCAACCGGTCACGTCACGTATGGCTGTCATATGTGGGACGTCCTCATGTCACATGGCTGTGAGCTTCAGTTCCTGTACGTGTGTGTGTGTGTGTTCAGAGAGTGTGATTGTTGATGTCAGCGTGTGTCTGTATCTCTCAGGTGAGCACACAGCCGCTGTTTGTCCCCGGGGTCTGGGGCCCGTATCTGTCTGCCATGCTGCCGGATCTGTGGCTTAATGAGGGAGGTCAGAGCGCCACGGGACGACTGGTGAGTCAATCACATCTATCGTTAATATGGAAGGAAATCCCAGAATGGACTGGACAAAATATATATAGATTTCATTCAATGCTGAAAGCATAGCTGCAAAACAAACCAGTCTAAGAGACCATTCACACAGAACGCATTTTTGTGCTTAAAAATGCAAGATGCAGCTCA
>NC_138733.1:40849719-40952219 GCF_965113295.1 Leuciscus leuciscus
AACTCCACTGATTTTGTATCCTCAACATGTCCTGAGTAAGGAAAAAAAAGAAAAGTCCAGAAGAATCCCTGTTAGGGTGTACCGTCGGTGAAGGTGTAAAATCAGTGACGATGGAGAAGAATTTTCAATCCAGGGTGTTTATTTTGGTGCAAAAGTGATTCCCAAGCAAAAATATATAGGCTACAGTAACAAAAACTAAGGCAAAATACATGTGTATATCCATAAGAGGTTCACATGTATTCTGGCTATGCCAATATCCAGGCCCAAAAATACAAGGAGTGATCCCACACTCCAAACACTCTCCTAAAAATGGCTACCAGGAGCCCTTTTATCGAGTTAGGCTCCTCCCACTTCTGGAACATACCATGTATAAATGATAATTTTAAAGCAAGATAAAACTACACAAATATTTTAAACAAATGGTATTGACATGCAACCTATGCATCACACTATTAATTACAAAATGATGTCTCAACATTGCAAAGAAAAATGTCTGAGAAATGATAATTTTCCTGATTTCCCCCTGTGATGTCACTGACAATGAAAGTGCCCTTCCAATTGGGCAATTAGAAGCTTTAAAATGGCAGCCGTCGCTGCACATGGGTTTACCAGTAGAGAGGTGACCCACAATGTGAGTAACAGTATTTTATGTGTATATGTTAGTTTGTTACAGGGGAAATAAACTGTTAACATTTGTAAATGAGTTTGATGTGGTTTCTTTGAATGTTAAATCTTATAACAAAACATTTAGCATTGAGACAAAACAAACAACCAACAAAAGAAAAGAAAATTATATAAAAAAACCATGGAACTAAGCAGAGAGCCGATCACACCACCTAAACAGAAAAATAACCACGCATCTAGTATACGATGTTATTTTGCCGGCATGTAGATTGTGTGTGTGTGTATTGGTGTAAACTGTTTATGGGTGTACATGCACTTCAGCAGTCCTTTCAAAATAAAAGTCCTTTTAGTCTTAGGTCACAGGCTCTCTGTGACAATCCCATTAGGGGAAAGTTTCGAAAAAGACCCAAATATAGCCTATTCATTCACCTATTCATTCTCTCTCACGTGAATAGGGTAAATATTTTAACCTTTAGATATCACCATGAAAATTACTGAGTTGATTACTTACTTCAAGACAAACAAAAAATGTATTGCAAGTTTTTTTTAATTGTTTGTTAACATGGACAAACGGTGCATAATCTAATTACGTATGTGCTAATTTGCATAAATACCACAACAGATCTAAACATTGGGTATAGGGATCTCCCAGTCACGTGACCCCTAGCCGCGTGTCAGCCATTTTGACGGAATACTATTGCACAAGCGCACATACATGAGAATGCGGATTATCACGTTATATGGCTGCGAATTGATTAAAACAATGAATAATGGTCACTGTATTCATTATCTTGAGCCTGCTGAAATGTTCCTATAAATATATTTTCTTTCCAACTGTGCAATCTTAATAATAAATAGGCTAAATATATTTATCCACTAAGCTGCAGCAGTCCTATGCTCGTCTTCCCATTAAGTTTTTTTTCTCTTTCTGACATTTCATACCTGTTGTTACATTTTTTTTTATTAAATTGACTATAAAAAAGATTGCTTGTGTGTGCTGGTGTTCATTCCAGTCTTTTAAAATAGTTGAATGAATGAATGCTCGCGAGGTGCCTGTAACGATTTTAAATAGGCTAACGTTAGGCTATTTAATCAATAATATACACAGGGTAGAGGAGAACGACAGTCAACTACTTTGAATATTATAGCATTTTGGGCATAAACATGTAAATAGCGAAAAGACTAACATTGAAAAATGACACAAAATGATTAAAATTTAATATTTAAATATTTAATCCAAATAAATGTTCGTGGTTCGCACTGATGTTATTCATTTGTTCTCACACACTTCAGCGTCGCGGTCACTGGCCACTAGCCTATCTATTATTAGCGCAGCGGCCGTCAGCTAACTCTTCACGTCAGGTCATCATAAAAAGAAATATACAAGAGGAAGATAAAATAATTAGGAATCATAGATCCATATGAAGCACCACGAGTTCTTTTTACAGGCATTACATGTGTAGAAAAACTTCCTGACATTGAGTTCGGTGACATTTACAGCTACCTTATTCACTTCCCATCACGCTACACCGGAGCTTCATTAAAAGCATACAAAAGCTTAGCAGGCTATCGGTATCACGAGTCCGGATGGGTCAGCAACTCTTTGATTTGGACGCCAGCGGGGAAGGATTTTTCAATCATCACCGCAAAGATGGGTCAATAGATGAATATTTTGCGACGAGCTGTATTATCACCAGCGGTTTAGCATTTTCTATTCCGTCAAGATGGCTGCTCTAAATGGCGTGACGTCACGCGGGACGTCCCGAAGATGTCTTGTTGAATCTTGTTGACAAATAACAGTAAAATACTTAATGTTAAGGTCTGAATGGACCCCATATAGGCTACCCATGAGCATTAATACATAGAGGCAGGAAGAAGTACTTTAGAAACCAGCATTTATTAATTATTACTGCAGAGATGGGGTTGGGGTCTGGGTCTGTGGGACTGTTTCTGGGGGTTCACTTTAACCCCTTAAACCCTGAGGCCATTTTTGGAGTTTTTTGTCTGAGTGACACACAAAAAAGTAAAGACTCATAACTTCAAAACTATAGAGAGGAGAGTCAAAAGGTAGATATCATTTGTTAGGAAACTTTTTATATTTTTAGAAAATATAAATTTTTATTACTTTTGGACAATCTAATGCTGAGAAAATGCTGATAAAAGACAAAAATATTAATATTATTTTTTAATAATTTACATATCTTTCTTATTTGAAATGCAATAATTCAGGAAGGAAATACGGTGGCAAAATAATTCTTTTTTTGTGATGTTCCCCTATGTGTGGTCTGCGTCTGGATCGTTATTTTATGATGATAGCATAAAGTAATCCAAAGTTACAGCACTTGGAACAAAGGGAGCCTTTTTGTTAAGTCCTCACACATTTGGAAGGCAATAAAAAAAATGAGTTTTCTTAGTGACATACACAAAACTAAAGACTCATAACTTCAAAACTATAGCAAGGAGATTCTAAAGGTAGGTATCGTTTGAAAGAACACTTTTCAAATTTTTTGAAAATATACATTACATTACATTTGGACATTCTCCTGCCGAGAAACTGCTGATAAAAGACAAAAAATATATATAATTTTTATAATGATAATGCATAGCTTTCTTATTTGACATGGAATAACTCAGGAAGGAAATAAGGTAGAAGGAAAATTCTTTTTTGGGGAAGTCCCTCTATATATGAGCTGCATCTGGATAAAATTTTGTGGTGATTGGATAAAGCAATCAAAAGTTATAGCATTTGGAACCAAGATAGCCTTTTTGTTGAGACCTTGACGCCCCCTCATGGGCATTTTTAAAATTGTTTCACCATGAAGAAAATCTTGTCATAAAAGCAATAGATTAAGTAAATTTTGGGCTCATTTGAATTGTATTAATATGCTGTAAAAAATTAAGTGCAATTTTCAATGATTTTTGAATGTTTCATGAGATGTATGATGTTTTTGACACATTGCAGTACATAGTACAAAAAACTATTTTATAGATTATGAAAAAAAATATTCTATTTATCAACAAATAACTCAGCAGTACTTAGGAGTTTTTCGAATTGGCTACATTCACTGTAAAGTTCAGACTCTAAGCTTTCAAATGACACCAATTTTGTTTGAATCAAGGCAATATTTTGGAAAAATATGATAATTAATATTTTCGCAGCTAGGTGGCGCCTGTGGGGCGTCTACGGGCGGTACACTCCGGTTGAGAGAGACTAGTCAGCACTCGTTCAGAGTTGATCGAAGTGGTTGGATGCATTAAAAAGCTGAGATTCTAAGCTTTAATATGATACATATTTTGTGTTATTCCACGTTTGAAATCGAGCACGGATGGTTCCGGGAAAACTGGAAAACACTTTGCACCCCGGGAGGATGAGAGACTTGTTTTTTAGCCAAGTATGCATCACTTCGTGAGGAATATCTCGTGATCAAAGCAATGGATTATGTTGTGTTTGGGCTCTTTGTAATCGTGAGAATCTGCTGTCAATAAAGATGTGTGATTTTTCACAATCCATGCATGTTTCATTGAGTTATGAGCTGAAACGTCACATCAAAACAACATCGCATCACTGCTATTGCTACTTCATAGATCCGCCTGTGGAATTTTTTGTGTTAGAACGCCATAAGGAATATATTTAGATCTGAGTGATGGATTATGGCGAGTTTGGGCTCTTTTTAATCTTAACAATCTGCTGTAAATAATGATGTGCCATTTTCCACAATTGATGCATGCTTCATTGAGTTATGAGTTAAAACGCGACAAGTGCTACATCTATAATAAACGCTCTATGCGCGCCGGTGGTGGTTCGTGTGTTACAACTCCCACGAGGAATATCTTTAGATCTGAGTGATGGATTTTGCTGAGTTTGGGCTCTTTTTAATCGTGAGAGTCTGCTGAAAATAATGATGTGCATTTTTCTACGATCTGTGCATGCTTTGTGAAGTTATAAGTGAAAACCAAACGCGAGTGCTTCATGAGTATATACTAGGATAGGCGCGTCTGAGGTATTGTTTGTTTTAGAACGCCATGAGGAAATATCTTTAGATCTGATTGATGGAATATATTAAGTTTGGGCTCTTTGTAATCGTGAGCTCCTGCTGTAAATAACGATGTATAATTTTTCATGATCGGCGAATGTTTCATGAAGATACGAGTAAAAAGGCCAAGTCTAAGCTACCTTGCTAGGCTACGTGAATCAGTGGATTTTTTGTGGTTTAGAACTCCATGAGGATTATCTTTAGTTCTGAGTGATGGATTATGTTGAGTTTGGACTCTTTTTAATTGTAAGCATCTGCTGTAAATAATGATGTGTCATTTTCCACAATTGGAGCATGTTTCATGAAGTTACAAGCGGAAATGTGTCTAAAATGCAGCATCCATATATGGTTTACACATGGGTCTCTTAAGGGGTTATTTTACAAAAACCTTGCTCAAGTTTATTAAAAACCCTGGAACAATTATGCTTGTTGTATTCTACTCATTGAGACCTTTCAAATGACATATGACACAGGACTATCTGAGCTGTATGATGTTTTTGACATATTGCAGTATGTGGTACAAAAAAGTAGTTTATAAATTATGAAAACATTTTTTTTCTATTTATCAGCAAATAACTCAGCACTACATTGGAGTTTATCAAATTGGCTACATTCATTGTAAATTTCAGACTCTAAGCTTTCAAATGACATCTATTTTAAGTTGATCCAGGTAATATTTTTGAAAAAAAATTATGATTATTAATTTTGCAGCTAGGTGGCGCCTGCGGCGGGTACACTCGTATTTAGTGGAATAACTCTGCAATCATTAGAAGTTGATCGAAGTAATTAGATGCATTAAAAAGCTGAGATTCTAAGCTTTAAAATGATACCTATTTTGTGTTGTTCCATTCAGTGGTTGCTTAGTAATTTGATTATGAATATTTTTCATGGGGTGGCGTCCCGCCGGCGGGACGCTTAGGGTTTAAGGGGTTAAATTTGTATGTTGCCTACCTTTTGTCTTCTGCATTCTCCTTACCATTGTCTCTGTTCTTCCCTCAGACTCGTCCCCCAGAAACAGTATAGTGTTATGTAGGAGAGTAGACCATATATGGTAGCAATGAAATAAGTACATTATATATACTTATGGGTTAAAATATTTTTTTTACAAATGATAATTTTCCGTCTTAATTTGTATGTGATGGGGTTGGGTTATTAAGCTTGACAGTGCCCTCCCTTGACTATAATAGGCCTAAAAAAAAGAAGTATAATACTACTTACCATCTTCTGCAACACTGTTAAAAAGACCAGAATGATGTCATTTCTGGTAAATGATGTCACATATGGGTGGAGACTAAATTATTATAGGGGGGAGAATAGTTGGCATGACGGGGTTGAGTTCAGAATGAGGGACATCACTTTATAGTCTGGTTTTTTAAAATAAAATATCTTGCTTTTTTTTTTTTTTTTTTATTACAAGAAAATAACCAAATGTTCTGACTCATTTTGTTCAATATTTTCTAAGTAAAAATTCGGTGAAGTGCCTCAGGGACATGACAAAATGCTTAGTGTACTATAGAAATAAGAATGATTTAAATGCAATATATATATATATATATATATATATATATATATATATATATATATATATATATATATTCTTTATAATGGACATACCGAAGTATTGTGAAAATCTTTTAATATTTCATTTTGGTGAACCACCACTTTAAAAAGTCTGGGGGACTGAAATATTACCGAATCCCAGGAATGACACAACGAACTATACTCAATACGTCTATAGGACGTTTCCTGTCAGATGTCAAATAGACGTTTAGAAAATGTCTTTAAGATGTTTCGAATGTTTGTAAAACTGACATCTTAAAGACGTCTATCAGATGTCTGTAAACAGCAGATCTTTCCAGATGAAGTGATCTTTAACGGACATCTTCAGTTAATGGTTCAAGTGCATCTTTTGACACTCTTTAAAAAGAAGAGAACAGAAGGTATGATATTTCTTTGATTAGTGTTAAGGATATTCCCCATGACACATTAGTGCATTGATTTCGTAAGGAATCGTCGTCAACGTGAATTATTTAAAGTGAATGTCATCACTGAGGTGATAATGCACACATGCAAATATGTTAGCTAAATGTACATGTTCATTTATTTTAATAAAAAACAAACAAACAAAACTATGAACTCTGTTTATACTCCACTGTTTAAATCTGCATAAACCATCCATCTAAGCCACAGCTAACAAAGACTGTACCGCTAATAGTTCGACATCAAGCCGCTAGTTTGAAAGTGGCAGTTTTGACTGAGCTTCTGGCTGTTTCTATCCAGAATATCCAGAGAGAGAGAGAGAGAGAGAGAGAGAGAGAGTTTCATTCAGAAATGATAACCCTGTTCTTTTTGTTTTTACTCTTAACCATCCACTGTTAGAGCTTTGGAGCGCTGAAAAATAAATGTCACTTGGAACTCATTTATAGAGTTATTTTTATTAAAAATATATGTTGATAATTATTAAACAATTCATTGCCCTCCGAAGGCATAATTTTAGGTAGTTTGATACAAATTATATATATATTAAAAAAAATCTACTCTTTAATCCAATCAAAAAGTTTAAGGTACAGAAGCACCCCCCCCCCCCACACACACACACACATTTTTTCGACCTCTGTATACACATAATAAGTAATCCTGCCATACACAGTTTTTGACATTTAAAAAATATATTTAGATACAAATGAGACAAATAGCCTAATTACATAATAACAGAGTCCTAATTAAGTAAATCAATTAAAAAATAAAAGTTCATCCCGTCCAGGTAACAGCTTAAAGCACCAACATATCCCGGAGAGTTCTTTAGAAATAAATAAAATAATCAAATGTAAAATAATATAAAATGTGTTCTGTTGCAAGTTCACATAGCCTACTCATGTTTCCTTGGTTTATTGTTGAGCTGTCAAGTTGTCATGTGTAGAAATAATCAGTTCCTGACTTGTTCTTTATTTGTGTCCTTGAAGCAATTGTTTTTTTGTTTTTTTTGTTTTTGTTTTTT
Organism: Leuciscus leuciscus; assembly: GCF_965113295.1. NCBI lineage: Eukaryota > Metazoa > Chordata > Actinopteri > Cypriniformes > Leuciscidae > Leuciscus > Leuciscus leuciscus. The sequence goes on from NC_138733.1 coordinate 40,857,376, forward strand.
GAAGGTGTGTCCCTGATCTTGCCACACTGAAGGTGGCAACCCTGTAGCCCGGATGGGCAAGGCTTATGGAGGCTTTATGCAAAATGTACATCGTAAGAAGTGTTCTTTAGAATAACTGGTGCTTGTGGAGAGGGTAGCGCTTAAAGTGTTTTAAAGTGTCTGCACGCAATACATTTTTAATACATTTTTAAACATTTGAATCAGAGTCCGAAGCAATAATAAATAAATAAAAACAATTATATATATATATATATATAAAAAAAGAGAGTACAAAGCAGTCACGGTTTTTTTTTAAGTTTTTTTTTTTTTATTGAAATAAATGACTCAAAAACTTTGATTCCAGCATAAACAAAGCAGTCACGTGGGTGTGTGTGAAACGAAGCTTCGGACGTCATTGGTCACGTGATTTTGATAGACCGAATCAAGCATTGATACAAATTGTTCAATTTGTTTGACACACGCCTCGGAGCTTTGGTGTCAAGCTGAAATGCAACAAAAACAACAACACATTTAAGTTAATAACACAGTGGAATCAAGCGGAATCAAGCCACAACACAGAAAGAGGGACTGAGATCGCAAACCCGATTTACTCTCCGGAGGAGAAGGGGGCGGTAATGCGCAAACAAGCTGGATGACAACCGCCGGAAAACAAGCAGAAGAAGAAGAAGCAGAAGAAGAACGTTAGTGTCGCATAGCTCGAGAACTACAACACAAACAAACAAACTAAGAAAGAAGACTGAGAAACAGATCTCGTTTTCCGTTCATATATGTAAGTGTGTGTGTGTGTGTGTGTGTGTGTGTGAGAGAGAGAGAGAGAGAGAGAGAGAGAGAGAGAGACAGAGACACATAGAGAGAGAGAGAGAGAGAGTTAGTTTGCTGCATAATGTCACTTTCAAATTCTCCGTCAACATTTACAATAATTGCTTAATAAGAAGAATCATACAAAACGAACGTTTTTATTTTATTTTACTTGGTAGCCTGAATAAGCTATTTTACATAAAAGATATTTACATACAATCCACAAGACAAAAAGCTTGAGTTTATAGAAATGACCCCATTCAGAAGTGTGTGTATCCTTGCCTCTGACTCCGTGTGGTTCCCCTGGATGACCCCTGGATGACCCCTGGATGACCCCCGGCCGCTGTTGTGTTCAGTGATGGCTGTTCTGGAGTCCTGAGCTGTTAATGCCCAATGTTCTGCAGGAAAATCCTTCAGGTCCTGAAATTCCTCATGTTTCCAGCATCTTCTGCATATTCGAACCCTTTGCAGCTGTGACTGATTCTGAGACCCATCTTATCAGACTGAGGACGATTGAGGGACTTTTAACAGTTTATTACTGTTATTTTGTCTTGTGGACTATATTTAAACATGTTTTATGTAAAATGTCTTATTCAGGACAGTACTAAATAAAAAACATAACATTCTTTTTTATAATACCTCTTATTTTGTTAAAATAATTTACATTTAGCAGATTCTGAAAGGTGGATGTGAACTTTTGAGTCCAGCACACAGTGTGATCACATCACTGGAGTAGACTCAGATCTGTGTGTGTGTGTGTGTGTGTGTGTGTGTGTGTGTCAGATCTGTCATGATGTCAGGGGTCCAGCACACAGTGTGATCACATCACTGGAGTAGACTCAGATCTGTGTGTGTGTGTGTGTGTGTGTGTGTGTGTGTGTGTGTGTGTGTGTGTCAGATCTGTCATGATGTCGGGGGTCCAGCACACAGTGTGATCACATCACTGGAGGAGACTCAGATCTGTGTGTGTGTGTGTGTGTGTGTGTGTGTGTGTGTGTGTGTGTGTGTGTGTGTGTGTGTGTGTGTCAGATCTGTCATGATGTCGGGGGTCTAGCACAGACTCAGATCTGTGTGTGTGTGTGTGTGTGTGTGTCACAGATCTGTCATGATGTCGGGGGCTCCAGCACACAGTGTGATCACATCACTGGAGTAGACTCAGATCTGTGTGTGTGTGTGTGTGTGTGTGTGTGTGTGTGTGTGTGTCAGATCTGTCATGATGTCGGGGGTCCAGCACACAGTGTGATCACATCACTGGAGTAGACTCAGATCTGTGTGTGTGTGTGTGTGTGTGTGTGTGTCACAGATCTGTCATGATGTCGGGGGCTCCAGCGGTGCGCGTGAGCATCGAGTCGTCCTGCGAGCGGCAGGTACAGGAGGTCTCTCTGGACGGCTTGGAGACCTACGCCCCCCCGCTCTCCATGTCCCAGAACCTGGCTAAGCTGGCGCAGCGGATCGACTTCGGCCAAAGCTCGGATGAGGACGAGGACGGGCTCGAGCGGGACAGCCGTGAGCAGTGGAGCAAACCAGAGGCCGAGGAGGACGAGGGTAAGTGTGTGTTGGGGTGGGTGTTTGGTGCTCACCATTACATGCAGATCGCCACAGATTTTGATTGGGTGTGTGTGCATAGATCTGATTATACAGTAGTCAACATTTGAAGTGGATCAAAACCTTTCATCAAAGTTATACATGAATTTTGAACAAAACCCGTTCTTGTCTTAGGACAACTCTGAGTCTTTAGTCAACCCAATATTATACACCAAATGCCCTTTAAGCGGACTACAATCATTACACACAGTCTTCTGCAATAAAGCAAGGCAGAAAATAATTGATCAATTACAAACAATAGGACAAATACATTAGAAAAAATATAAAAATGAAATAAACTTTTAAGTTTTTACATCTTACTGCGTTAGATTAAGCTGAGAAGGGTCACAGCACTTGCATGTTGTCGTCCTGCTGTTAGTTTCACTGCTTCTGTTCTCGTTTGTAAGTCGCTTTGGATAAAAGCGTCTGCTAAATGAATAAATGTAAATGTGAAGTGTTTCATGTACAGTAGCATAGGGTTATTTAACTGCCCTACTACCATGAAACACTGTTTAGTCTTCACTATATGAATTAAATATAAATGTATTCATATTAAAGATTAAAAATTGATTGTCAAAAGCAGTGAGTGTTTTTGCAGTAACATTAGTGAAAGGTATGGCAGCAGTTTGAGGCTGCTGTCCCTTTATGAACGAATGCACATTTGTTTTAGTTTGCGTCGGACATAACCGACTCTGTTCACATCGAACACTCCACAGTCACATGATGTGCTTTGTCGTAGTTGTGTGTGTGTCGTAGCTGTGAGAGAACTGAATTGGAGATGGCATGTGTGTGCTCGTACTTCATGTGTGTGTCCGTCAGCGCGAGTCCTCGTTCGCTGCTCATTGTGATTAACGTCAGTAGCTTTAAGTAGTATTGCGAAGTTAAACAAGTGTAACAGTTTAGAAAATTAATTTTTGAAATTTGTGAATCAATACAAATCGGTAGAAGATGGAGAAATTTGGATCTGTAAGATTTTTAATGTTTTTAAAAGAAGTCTCTTCTGCTCACCAAGGCTGCGTTTGTTTGATAAAACTAAACAAAAAAACAGTAATATTGTGAAATATTATTCTAATGTAAATCAGCTGTTTTCTATGGGAATATATCGTAAAGTGTAATTTATTCCTGTGATCAAAGCTGAATTTCCAGCATCATTACTCCAGTCTTCAGTGTCACATGATCCTTTAGAAATCACTCTAATATGATGATTTGATGATCATTATTGAAGAAACATTTCTCATTATTATCAATGTTGAAAACAGCTTTTTACATTTTTATTTCAAGATTCGTTCAGCATTTATCTGACATAGCCGCGTTTCCACCGAAATTACCCGGAACAATTTGTCCCAGGAACTTTTTTCCCAGGAACTTTTTTTGCCCCAGACCGGTTGCTTTCTGCGTTTACACCGCGGTCTAAAGTACCGGGAAGGTAAACTGTGCGCAACTGCTCCTCCCAGTCTGCGACGGACAGTAATCAGTTTTGAGCGCCACATTTATAATAAGTATGGAGGAGATTCAAACTGTGCTGCAGTTATGTATTGGTTTACTAACGAGGTAATTAACAAAACAAAATAGACGAGCACTGATACTAAAGCGTGTTCAGAAAGCTCGTATGCGTATAAAATTAGACATCGTATGTTATCAGTTCTCTTACGAGAGGTACTCTCGTACTGCGTAAATCTTACGCTAGGGGAAAATCTCTTTTCCGCGAGATACTGAAGCCAAAAAATTATCCTTAATTTTGAAATAATGTAAAACGCGTTGCGGCAGCATGCAGACACAGGCGAGACGGCTTGTGCGCCTATTGGCTGCCCTGCGGCAACTGCAGCAGCCTATCGATAAGGCCCACTCGTGACGTCAGCTCCAATGGGGGCGCTTCGCGCCCAATACGTCACGTCCCGCCAGAATGGGCGTGGTCTAGGGCTATAAACATAGCTTCGAGAGGCTAGCTCACTGATTTTTCATCTCTTCAGCGAAGCTCTCGCATCGCTGGACCCGGAGAGAAGCCGCGCCGCCTTCAGTCGCCTTCCTGCTGCGCTATCCGGCGTTATATCCTTTCTCTGCTACTGTGTTTTGTGTATGTGTGTGTGCTCGCCGCCGCGACACACACTCTCATTGCACTAAAAGAGCCGGGCGTCTTTTTCAAGACGCCCCTTTCCTGAGGATCACGCAGCTCTCGCGCTCGCGCTCGCTGACGGCGACCGCCCTCACTGCGAGCCAGTTACTGCCTGGTGACTCTGAGGACTCACCTGGCATCCTTCTCCGAGACTGCTCCTCCGCCCCCCCCAACCCGCAAAGCTCGCCGGTGCGCCCGCTTGCCTTGCCTGCTTGGGGGATGATACCTGCTCTCCCTCTGTTCGAGCCGCGCAAACCGCGCCGTTCACAGGGGATGTCAGGAGCGGACGGTCACGGGGCTAGCTTTCTCTCTCCCTCTGTTCGAGCCGCGCAAATTGCGCCGTTCACAAGGGAGGCTGGAAGCGGACGATCGGGGTTAGTTTTTCTTTACGTTACAAGAAAGCTACCCTGCCCTTGCGCCCCATTCACGCGTCACTCACCGGCGAAAAGACAACTCAGTTCCCTGATTAGGCGACTGGAAATATCAATATTGCAGCAAACGAGCCTGTTGTAACACGCACGCTTGCAAGCAAACGCCGAAGAAAACATGTTGACGCTCTTTTATATGCTCATGCATCTATACACCTTTGTGTTCCCCCCTGTGGCTCAGTGGCGGAATCTTAGGTTTTTCACACGAGGGACCGGGGTTCGAATCCCGGTCTAACGGCAGATATATTATGCCGCCAATGCTTCGCTCTGTCAGTTCCCTGAAAGGCGACTGCAGATGTGCATTTTGCAGCCAACGAGCGCGCTGTACAACCCGCTCGCCTGCACCCAAACACCGTTTCTATGGTTCCCGTGCGTCACTGGCGAAAGGAGAAAAGGGTGTTTTTTTAGCCCCGCTGCGGCCGGGCCGACCTCCACTCCTGACACATTTCTCATTCCCCTCTTAAGTTCAGGTGACTGGAAATGTCAATATTGCAGTGAGCGAGCCTGTTGTTTTGCACGCACGCCTGCAAACAAACGCCAGCATGTTGACGCTCTTTGATAATACTCGCGCTACTGAATATCTATGTGTCTTCCTCTGTGGTCCAGTGGTAGATCGTCAGATTTTCACGCGAGAGACCCGCGATCGAATCCCGGGTCTACCGGCAAAACACACTTTTTGCCGTCAATTCTCGCTCTGGCAGTTCCCTGAAAAGGCGACTGCAGATGTGTATTTTGCAGCCAACGAGCGCGTGGTACAACCCGTTCGCCTGCACCCAAACTCTGTTTCTATGGTTTCCGCCTCTGAAGTTCAGACGACTGGAAATGTCAATATTGCAGTGAACAAGCCTGCTGTAATACACGCACGCCTGCAAACAAACGCCAGCATGTTGACGCTTTGTTTCTATGGCAACTTCTCGCTCGTTCAGTTCCAGTAAATGCGACTGTTCCAGTGTATTCTGCAGTAAACAAGTCGGCGAAATAGCCCGCTTGCCTGCACACAAACGCCGCTTTTACGGCTACCCAGATAAATCCCATAAGAGTGTATTTTCTGGTGTCCCGGCCACGGCCGATGGTGTTACGAATGTAGACGAAATTCCTACACAGAAACACAGCCCGTCACACAGGGCTCGCGCACATGAAATCGACCCAGGTCGATTGCGCATTAAACGTGGTAAATGTGCCCACTGCCCAGTGCCCACAAACACTACGTTCCGCATATCTCAAGGTTTCTGTAAAAACAAAACCAACGTGCATTCGCTCTGCTCAGGCGAACAATGCTCTCAGTGTTGTAAATGTGCCCGCTATCCCGCGCCCACATTCACACATAGACATGACAGGTCCTACGGGACTCGCCCAGCCCTCCCCTCTCGGTTGACCACCGCAAAGGAGTCGAGCGCGGGCAATCTGCCCGCCGTTATCAGCGCGCCCCCTGCCTCGAAGCGCGACGCTTATGTTACAGCACACCGAAGCCCCTCTGTCGCTGAGCGACCAGAGCGCGCTCCGCATTCAGCCCCTAGCCATTCGTGCAGATGCATGGGCAAGGCTACCCGGGGGTTTTGAAGTGGGTGCTAGACATTATAGAAAGAGGCTATTCGCTACAGTTTCGCCGACGCCCTCGCCGCTATGTGACGCGCGTCGAAGCTACGGTAAAAACAGAAGTAGCACCACCTACTTCGAGCCGAAATTTTGAAACTGTTGAGCAAAGGGGCCATAGAGCCTTTATCTCAAGCTCAGAGTGAAGGAGGGCTATACAGCAGATACTTCCTGGTACTGAAAAAAGACGGGGGTCTCAGACCCATACTAGATCTAAGGCAACTGAACAGAGTGCTTGCAAAGCAACAGTTCGGAATGCTCACGACCAGAAAAACCCTCACGCACATTCGCCGAGGAGATTGGTTTGTGTCAATAGATCTGAAAGACGCATATTTTCAAATACAAATAGCGTCACGTCACAGGCGACGTTTGAGATTCGCCTTCGAGGGCCAGGCATATCAGTGCTCAGTCCTACCGTTCGGCTTGTCTCTAGCCGCTCGCACCCCTCAGACTACAGGGCATGCGAGTATTGAACTACTTGGACGATTGGCTGATTCTAGCTCAATCTCACTCGGTGCTCATAGAGCACAGGACCATTTTGCTCGATCACCTCGAGAATCTGGGTCAATTGGGCGAAGAGTTCTCTGTCTCCCAGACAGATAATATCTTTTCTGGGCACAGAACTGGACTCGCTGTCTATGATAGCGCGACTGTCACCAGAGCGCGTACTAGACATTCAGCGCGCAGCGAGCTCTTTCCGCTGCGGCGCATCTGTCCCGCTCAAGAAATTTCAGAGGATGCTAGGTCTCATGGCCTCAGCATCATCAGTACTTCAGTTGGGCTTGCTTCGCATGCGCCCGCTACAGTTCTGGCTGAAAGCGCGAGTACCGCGCCGAGCGTGGGCTTCCGGTCTGCTTCGTCTCAAGGTCAATCAGAAATGCATCGCAGCTCTGAAACCTGGGAAAGCAAACGACTTGTACCAATCAGGTGTTAGCCTGGGGACTTCCTCGAGTGTGAAGGTAGTGTCTACGGACGCCTCCACCTTGGGATGGGGAGCACTGCTCAAGGGCAGACCGTTCTTCGGCCAATGGTCAGAACGGGAGAAGCTTCTACACATAAACTGCCTCGAAATGTTGGCAGTAGACAACACACTGACGCGTTTTTGTCCCTAAATACGAGGACACCACGTCCTGGTCCGCTCGGACAACATGTCAGTGGTGTCCTACATAAATCGCCAGGGCGGCCTCAGGTCCCGAAACCTGCACAGGCTGACAGAACGCCTCCTGGTGTGGGCTCAGCGCAACCTGCTCTCGCCGAGAGCAGCGCATGTGCCAGGGCTCCTGAACGTAGGACCGGACAGACTGTCCAGAAACAATGTTCCGACAGGCGAATGGCCTCTACACCCACAGACAGTCCAGCTGCTGTGGAAGAAATTCGGCAGAGCGGAAGTAGACCTGTTCGCGTCTCAAGAAAACGCTCACTGTCTGGAATTTTTCTCCAAGAGCAGGGACGCGCTGGCTCACGTATGGCCCCGCCGCCCGCTCTATGCCTTTCCTCCCGTCTTTCTCCTGCCTCAGGTGATAGAACGGATCAGAGAAGGATGCTCAGTGCTACTCGTAGCGCCGTTCTGGAAAAACCAACCCTGGTTCCCAGTTCTGATGCAGCTAGCAAGCACTGCCCCATGGCCAGTGCCAGTGAGGAAGGACCTCCTCTCTCAGGCCAAGGGCTCGTTTTGGCATCCGCGCCCAGAGCTGTGGTCCCTTCATGTTTGGGCCATCAACGGGTACCCGCTGACCTCCCCAAGCGGAGTGTTAAACACGATCATGCAGGCTAGAGCTCCGTCTATGCGACGTCTCTATTCCTCGAAATGGTCAGTGTTCTCCAGCTGATGCACAGCTTGTGGCGTGTCGCCCCTAGACTGTGGGGTGACGGAGGTTCTCTCCTTCCTACAAGAGCTGTTGGACAAGGGCAGGACCCCTTCCACGCTCAAAGTGTATGTGGCGGCCATAGCAGCGTTCTCAAAAACAACGCTGGGTCAGTCAGTAGGAAGGAACGATTTAGTCATCGTCTTCCTTAGAGGAGCTAAGAGACTGAATCCTCCCAGGCCTCCCTCAGTCCCTGTATGGAACCTTTCTACAGTGCTGGAAGCCATGAAAGGTGACCCATTCGAGCCTTTACAGACGATTGATCTTAAACACCTGTCTTTCAAGACAGTGTTTCTTCTGGCTCTCGCTTCAGTGAAGCGCACAGGGGACTTACACGCGCTCTCAGTAAGCGCGACGTGTATGGAGTTTGGGCCTAATGACTCAAGAGTTATACTCAAACCTAAGCACGGTTATGTTCCAAAATCCCTCAACACACCGTTTAGGGCGCAGGTCATTCCCTGTCAGCCTTACCGGTCTCTGACGAGGAAGGAGACGCAAGCTTCCTTTGCCCAGTCAGAGCATTAAGAGCTTATGTGTCTCGCACGTCTGTTTTCAGACAGACAGAGCAGCTCTTTGTTTTCACTCTACGGACGTTCTAAGGGACTTGCCGTGTCGAAACAGAGCCTATCCAGTTGGATAGTTGATGCTATAGCGCTGGCTTATACCTCTAAGGGCTTACAGTGCCCATTTGGAGTCAGAGCACACTCCACGAGAGGCGTGGCCTCGTCGTGGGCTTGGTCTAGTGGGATTGCCTTGCAAGATATCTGTATGGCGGCAGGCTGGGCCTCCCCGTCTACATTTATAAGGTTTTATAACCTAGAGGTTCCCGCCTTGCAGGCTAAGCTGCTTTCGGTCTAAAATCGGTACTGTCTGCCCTGATGTGTTCGGGCCAGAATACTGAAACTGCTTGAGCAAATGCTCGCTGTTGGATCGCGCAGCTCTATGGGCAGTGTGTAAGACCCACTATATTCGTCAGTCCAGGCCGGGGGTCGCCCTGACTGTACGACACATCATCAGTATAACTGCTCCTTATAAGATGTTATATTATTACAGGAATGATGCTATTCTAGCCACTCTTTCCTGGGCTCTCTATGAGTCCATTATGATCATGTACTATATGAGCCCGGGCACTTGCCCTTGGGACTTTGGTGCTGGATCTTAGCATGCACGGCGTTTTACACTGTTTCCCCTAGCGTAAGATTTACGCAGTACGAGAGTACCTCTCGTAAGAGAACGTACTCGGTTACTAACGTAACCTCGGTTCTCTCTAGAGAGGAAACGAGTACTGCGTATCTTGCCGTGCCTGCACACGCTCTGGTTCGCTTCGGCGATGAAAAACCAGTGAGCTAGCCTCTCGAAGCTATGTTTATAGCCCTAGACCACGCCCATTCTGGCGGGACGTGACGTATTGGGCGCGAAGCGCCCCCATTGGAGCTGACGTCACGAGTGGGCCTTATCGATAGGCTGCTGCAGTTGCCGCAGGGCAGCCAATAGGCGCACAAGCCGTCTCGCCTGTGTCTGCATGCTGCCGCAACGCGTTTTACATTATTTCAAAATTAAGGATAATTTTTTGGCTTCAGTATCTCGCGGAAAAGAGATTTTCCCCTAGCGTAAGATTTACGCAGTACTCGTTTCCTCTCTAGAGAGAACCGAGGTTACGTTAGTAACCGAGTACGTTATTGTGAGATGCCTGGGACGAACGCGCAAAAAATTCCTCTTTCGCAAATACGCTTAAAAAAAAGCCTGAACCCCGTCTATCAATCATAAATAGTGACAGTCTTGTAAATAGTTGTTTGTTACTCTAACCTCAAAGCGCTATTTCAATCCTGTTATAGTAAATTTGTAACATGGTTTGGAGTGCCTTGCAATAGATGACAATGTGTAAACATAATGACTTAAAGGAGAACTCTGTAACTCTAGCGAACTCTAGTCACTTCTTCGCTGATTTTTCCTTTTGTTGTCGCATGTTTTCCCCACGAGCTCCCCCTACAGCTGTGGGGGGGCGTATATTTCACAACACAGTCGTAAAAAACTCACTTGCGGCGGCCTCCTCCCCCTCTCTACCGCTGCTCATGTGCGTTTGTTTTGATCGGAGCAAGCCAACTGTATCGTGTGGAGCTATGTCTACCGAGGTGGGTAATCTGGTAATACATCATACATGCGTGTGTGTTTATGTCGAATTGCCGTAAAGCAATTTGTGTTTCGCGCTCGTTCTCGTTCTAGTTCTCGCTTCTCACGAGACTTCCAATTTCACTTTGCCGGGACGGCAGTGCGCAAGTTGCAAGGTTGGTTTTCCGCCTGGGAACGCTGGGGGGAGCGGGGAAAGTCACCAATATCACCAGAACAGGTTGTTTAACCATCCAAATGATTTCTAGACAGTTTTATTAAGTTAAAAAAGTTACCAAGTTCTCCTTTAATAATAAAAGCTGTGGCAGAAAAGAGACGAGCACTGATAAAGCGTGTTCAGTAAGCTCGTAATGCTAACGTTAGATATCATATTTGTATGTTATCAGCTATTGTGGACATTGACCGTGAGATGGCTGGGACGAACGCGCAGAAAGTTTCCTCTTCCACAAATACCCTTAATAAAGCCTGAAACTCGTCGCCAGTCCACCAGTTTTTTTTATTAAATTCCATATTTGCAGACAGACAACTCTTACTGCATGAAGCCACGACACGAACCGCAATAGATTTTTTAATCTGCGCGGAGTCATCCATGTGACACTGTGACACTGAAGACTGGAGTAATGATGCTGAAAATTCAGCTCTGATCACAGGAATAATCTACATTTTTGAAATATATTAAAATAGAAAAGTTATTTTAAATTGTAATAATATTTCACAATATTACTTTTTTATTTTTAATCAAATAAATGCAGCCTTGGAGAGTGGAGACTTCTTGACTGACCTCTCTCTCTCTCTCTCTCTCTCTCTCTCTCTCTCTCTCTCTCTCTCTCTCTCTCTCTCTCTCTCTCTCTCTCTCTCTCTCTCTCTCTGTGTGTGTCTCTCTCTCTCTCTGTGTCTCTCTCTCTCTCGCTCTCTCCCTCCAGGTATGGTGAAGTTCCAGCCGTCGCTGTGGCCGTGGGACTCGGTGCGTAATAACCTGCGCAGCGCTCTCACGGAGATGTGTGTGCTGCACGACGTGCTCAGTGTGCTCAAGGACAAGAAGTACATGGCGCTCGACCCCGTGTCCCAGGATCCCTCAGTGGGAAAGGTCAGTTTATTCTGTGGTTCAAAGGGGCGTATTACAGAAACTTTCATTCTTAAGTTAAGATCTGACTAGTAAATTTAGGATTTTTCACAAATTCGTATTACAGAAGCAAATCTTAAGTTGATTTAGGATTCTTATCTTGTCTTACAAAATCTCATCTTATCTGTAGTTAAGATAAGATACGATTTTTTCAGGTTTGAAAGCACGAGGCGCACAGCACTGCCTTTTTAGGCCCCGATCACACAGAATGAGAAAGTGCGCTGCGTGTTCAGTGGATTAAATCATTTACTAGATTAACGATCGATCAATCAACAAATTAAACTCACTCATACTGTCATAAATCACTAAAACGTCATCCGAATTTGACATATAATACATTTTCTTGTCCCTAATAGTCAACATAATGCAGGGGAAACTGTGAAATGAACTGCAGCAGTGCTAAACTTGCAAAATTATAACACTCGAACTATAAATGTATGAATTAACTGTCGACAGTTTCTTTTCCAAGTGGAAAACAATAAGTGGTCTACTTATGGTTCTAGTCAAATCATATAAAACAGTGAAATCACCCTCGAACTCTTGCCTGCACTCGAGACGGTGACGGGAGCTCCACTGAAAGTCTTCTTTCCTATTGGTTGTTGCTCGTGAAAATCGCTTCTCGTTTGCATCAAATTGAAATTTTTGAACTTTTGTCGCGTGTCTTGTGTCGCTTGACGCCCACATTCTGTCACCAACGTCACTGTCGCCGGAAGTCGCCAGCGCTCCATTGAAATGAATGGGATCGTGTTTCTTTGTCGCTGCGTGTCGCTGGCGGTGTGATCGGGGTCTGAGGATGCTTCTGTCACACCCTTTTCCTCTCTGTAGGATTGTAAAGTTGTGATGCTTCTGTATCCTCGTGTCCAGACCCCGCAGGTGTTCCAGCTGCTCAGCAAGAAGAAGTCTCTGGCCACGGCCGCGCAGCTGCTGCTGAGAGGAGCGGAGAAGCTCACCAAGTCTGTGGTGGAGAACCAGGAGCAGCGCCGGCAGCGTGACTTCAACTCTGAGCTGCTGCGCCTGCGCTCGCAGTGGAAACTGCGCAAAGTCGGAGACAAAATCCTGGGGGATCTCAGTTACCGCAGTGCCGGTAATGCAGTGATTTATCAGTTAGTGCTGCAGGGATGAGCAAAAAAGTATATCACGGGATTTGTCAAAATGGCTTAGTGTATCTCGAATTTGTATCCCGTAAATAACCCCACTAATAATGCCCAGAATGGCACCACACTTCTACAGTAGCACAAACAGATTCTGTTCTCATAAAACGAGGCATTGGAAAGTTTGTAAGTAGATCAGGAGTTTATTTAAATAACACTTGCCTGACGGCTAATGCTACCGCTAACCCGGACGTCGAAGTCACTTCCGTGATTTGGGAAAAGCATGTGAAAGTCCTGGCATAAAGTGATGCATAAGGATGTAGTGTAACGACGCCCAGTTCCAGGAATGCACTAATATTTTGTTGGTAGTACCAGTTTATAACAATTATTAGTTAACACTAAGTTGTCAACACTTCTAAAAAAATATATATTTTAAACATCCTTATGCATCGCTTTCTGCCATTTCTTATATCACGGTATTTTTCTAAATTATACCGGTTTCACGGTATAAAATGTTTTTTTTTTTAACTTTTTTTCAAGCATGACTGGGTGTTAACCACATTTTCTTCTGATTGAAAGAGGAAATACTGCAGTAGATTGACTTAGATTGCCCCATTTTACTGTCATGAGAGAATATTGAAGAGAAATCCCACACTAGTATTAGGTTTGCAAGGCTGTTAATGAAGAGGTGCCAGCAGGAGGCGCTGTAGGAGCGGCTGAAATAGCGCTCATAAACGCTGCTTTATCAGGAAAGATAAAGAAACTTTTCTAAAGACAGTCAATTCCCTTCAAAGATACATTCATATAAAAACACCCGGGCCGCGCTTTGACTTCGTTCGTCTTATCACTCAAAATACGTGTCTATATTGACTTAAACGTATGGATTACAGCCTATCATGTTCAGTTTATTCAAATTAATATAATCTGCAGTATTTGTCATAAAAGGGATGATGTTTTCATATGGTTATAAACAGCATTTCCTCATAAATGTGAAGATTATGAACATATGAATGCTGAGGTGTTTAAAGGGATAGTTCACCCAAAAATGAAAATTATTCCATAATTTACTCGCCCTCAAGCTATCCTAGTTGCATATCACTTTCTTTTTCAGACAAGCACAATCAGAGGTATATCAAAAATATCCTGGCTCTTCCAAGCTGTATAGTGGGAGTGAGTAGCGCCTGATGTCCTGGGCTGGATCTCGACTCGCGTACGGCACTGATTATAGTTTATAAAGTTTTAAATATGAATATTTCATACACAAACACATGGCTTCGCTTCAGAAGGCCTTTATTTAACCCTCTGGAGTCGTATGGATTAATTTTATGATGGATGGATGCACTTTTTTAACCATTAAGTCCCATTATAAAGCTTGGAAGTGCCAGGACATTTTAAAATATACCTCTGATTGTATTCGTCTAAAGAAGAAACTCCTATACTCTTAGGATGGCTTCAGGGTGAGTTAATTCATTTTTGGGTGAACTAACCCTTAAATATGTGGCGTTGGCGTTTCAGGCTCTCTGTTCCCGCATCACGGCACGTTTGAGGTCATCAAGAACACAGACCTTGACCTGGATAAGAAAATCCCAGATGATTATTGCCCACTCAACGTGCAGATCCCCAGCGAACTCGAGGGATCCGCGTACATTAAGGTAAAATTCAAGAATAGCAGTGATGTAACTCGCCTGACATCAGATGTTGTTTTCCCCAAGATAAAGTGTGTGTGTGTGTCTTTGCGCAGGTGTCCATTCAGAAACAGTCTCCTGATATCGGAGACCTCGGCACCGTCAATCTCTTCAGAAGACAAGCTAAAGCTAAGCCTGGTAAACTCAGCTGCTGATGAACCACTGCGGTCAAACTGTTCTCGCGTGTGGGGTAGATATGGGGAATTATTATAACTGAATATATGGGTAATTCTCTTTAAATAGTCATTAAAAGTTTAGTTCGCCTGAAAATGAAAATACTTTCATTGTTCTGTAGGGATTTCTGTGAGAGATTTTATAGAATGAATGTCACCAAATAGTTTTGGTCACAACTGACTTCCATTTTATGGACAATTAAATTAGTAAAGATGGCAAAATGTTTATTTTTGGGTGAACTGTCCCTGGAGGTTTCCTGATTCCTGAATAGCATCTCTGATTTAAATTTATATTCCTAAAATTCTTCTTGAACTATTTGTTCACCTTGTTAATCGTGGAGGTTTTGAATGGCAGAGCAAATGCATGTTTTGTGTTGTTCTCCACTGGCCTGATGTCTGATCTGATCATGTTCTCCTCTCTCAGGCTCTCAGATGTGGCATTTAAAGCTTGAAGCGGCTCAGAACGTGCTGCTGTGTAAGGAGATTTTTGCCCAGCTCTCACGTGAAGCCGTTCAGATCAAATCACAGATTCCTCACATCGTCGTCAAGAACCAGATCATCTCGCAACCCTTTCCTGGTATTTACCTTTACAGCTAATCATTTAGCAGACGCGCTTATCCAAAGCCGCTTACAAATAAGTAAGAGCAACATAACCAGCCATGCACACACATGTCATTTGATCACTGTGATTCTGTTCGTGTTTTAAGACCTATAGTTATATTTAGGGCTGCGTATTGTTCAGAAAATTAGTTCGATACCAATATGATACCATGATTTCGATAACGGTTTTTGAACGATACTTTTAATTTTATGAACATATCTAATTAATTGAATTCATAAAAACAACTTAATTTATTAATTTGTAAACTATAATAAGGCCTTATGAATTGTTTGATAATCAAATGAAGGCACAAAAAATGTATTTATCTTTTATTCAAATGAAAATTAAACAAGCCCTTTAATTTTTTGGGCAAACAAGTGCTAAACAACAGAGGTTTAGTGTTAAAATTATAACATGGAAAAAAAGTATTATTATTATTAGTATTACATTAAGATGTACATTATACTGTACAAGAGTAATACATTTCTATCGCAGTTTCTTTGTTAAACCAAACTTATTTTAACGAGTTGCCGTGTAGAACTACTTCTGTCATGTGATTATAGTTTCTCTCAAATGAAATGTTGTCTAAGTGAGAATGTTAAATTGCAAAAGGCCTATTTAAATATGAATCCTGCATGTTGTGTGTGTCTCTGTGTCAGTGGTGCAGACTAGGGGTTTCACAACTACTGATTTTTGCTAGTCGACTAGTTTTGCATAACAGTCGACGACTAGTCGACTAGTCGTTAAATTATTTATTCATTAAATTGACGCATTAACGCATTGAGCATTGTTAAGGAAGACAGAGGAAGGAGTTCTGGTGAATTATTGGAAATGTATGTTTGAAATTCAGAAATAACATAATAAATAAATTCATCAGTTATTCTTGTGTTAATACAAAAACAGCAGCATTCATTTAAAACATTCTTGTAATTAAAACATTCTTGTTATGAACTGCCACACCACGCGCATCAGCGAACGTTGAAGATAAACATTGCCACATGGCTAGCCTCAGACAATAACATTGTCAACATCACGACATATTTTTTGCATATAGTTTTAACTGTGCATTTTTCATTGCATCTTTAAGCAAATATCATTTAAGCATATAGGCCGATACAAGTTTGATGTAGGTTATACTGAACCACTAGCCTATATTTTTGTATCACCTGCGACACACTGGCTGCGTGAGCGTCTCAGCTTAACAGGTTGGAGTTTGCACACTGCCTGCGTGAGACACGCGATTCAGGCGCGGCTCGAACCGCTAGAGTGCAGAACAGCGGAGTTTGTATGGACCGAAGTGCATGCCTGAGCTTGTGTTTTCGGTTAAGCTGCGTTGCTTTGACAATGTGGAAAATAGAATAATAGAAACAAAATGTATTAGTCTTTTTACCCGTTATTATCAATCTAAATTAATCTCGTTTTTAATTTAAATGAATCTCGTTTTTAATTTAACTTAATTTCGTTTTTCTTTATTTAAATTTCGTTTTTTCTTTATTTAAATTTCGTTTTTCTTTTTTAAATTTCGTTTTTTCTTTATTTAAATTTCGTTTTTTCTTTATTTAAATTTCATTTGTTTGATTTAGCCTAAATTGCGTTTTTTCTTTATTTAAATTTCGTTTTTTCTTTATTTAAATTTCGTTTTTCTTTTTTAAATTTCTTTTTTTCTTTATTTAAATTTCTTTTTTTCTTTATTTAAATTTCATTTGTTTGATTTAGCCTAAATTTCGTTTTTTCTTTATTTAAATTTTGTTTTTTCTTTATTTAAATTTCGTTTTTCTTTTTTTAAATCTACCCTTTAGCCTACTGTGTCAGTAATTTGTTAGTCAGAAAAACATTAGACAACCTTAAAAGTATGGCTTAAGTTAACAGACCTGTGTGTGTGCGTTTTATATCACCAGTGCAGTGTCCGTTCTCGTAGCCCTGCCCGTGTGAGGTGCGCCATTTCCCACTCGCGCTGTTCTGTAGTTTACTAAATGTTTATTAATTCTGAATGTGTCCCGTTTTGCGTGTCCATCTATATTGCACCAAATGCGACACTGCACTCCATGACCTTGACCGTTTTGGACGCATAGGTACCTCAGCGCCTGACGCCATTTTGTTTTCCGACTAGTCGATTAGGGCCGACAGCGCCGACTAGTGGTTGTGACAGTCGACTAGTCGGCTAGTCGACTAGTTGATGAAACCCCTAGTGCAGACGCGCGGTTTAGTTTACGCACATGGTGTTCGTCTGCGCCATTGTTACCATCAAGCCGGCGTAAACTAGTGTTTTCCTTGATGCCTCGCCACAGCCAATCACCAGCACTTGATTTGGTCACATCATACATGCTGCATGCTTATTGTTTCACTGACATTGACCAGATTAACCCCTCAAGTATCGAAATTTGGTACCGAACAACAATAATGTTTTTGATACTCAATGGTACCCAGCCCTAGTTACATTAGCATGTGTTCACACCACCCCATTCTAGAATTCTTTTTTTCCCGATGTGTACGGGCCTTAACTGTGTGTGTGTGTGTGTGTGTGTGTGTGTTCAGGTCTGCAGTTGTCTATCTCTCTCTGCCACTCCACTGGAGAAAAGAAAAACCAGAGAGCTTCACCGGACAAAAGCAAACCAGACGACCACCTGTATGTGTTAGAGCACAACCTCCACCAGCTCATACGAGAGGTACACACACACACACACACACACACACACACACATCAGAGACAGCCGCTTGCGTCACTGAGTCTGAGGTGTGTGTTCCTGTAGTTCCACAAGCAGACGCTCAGTTCGGTGGTGATGCCTCACCCGGCCAGCGCCCCGTTCAGCCACAAGCGCATGCGGATGGCGGGACCCATGGCCTACGACAAGACCGAGATCAGCGCTCTGCAGCAGAGTGAAGGACTCCTGGAGAAGATCATCAAACAGGCCAAACACATCTTCCTGAGGAGCAGGTGCGCCACACACACACACACACATCTCACACTGTGCTCTCACTGCGCACCCTTCAGAGAGAAAGTGACTGCACCTCACTGTGTTTGTGTTTTTCCTCAGTACGGATAATCTAGAAATCATATATAAATACAGTGTTGTCACTAAAACTGCTATCAGTTACACCATGGAAGGCTGCATATAAACTGAGAGATTGGGTCAAGGAAGTTCTACAAGGAGAAGTAGGCGTGTACGATGTTGACTAAAGACGTCTGGATATTTTCTGGAATTTTGGCTATAATGATAATTCGAATATTTTATTCATTTAAAAAAATTTGGCTAAGTGTTTTTATGCTGGTTAGGACTGTCGTGGACGGCCGACTCTCATAGCTTTTCATATTCTTCATATTCTGTGCAGTGGTCAGAATATTAACTTTCATGAAGGGCCGATATTTGCCACCTTAAACTGATTTCCAGGGGCATTTCTTCCTTTTATAATGGAATTTATTTTTCTAACCCCATTAGATGTATGCATCATCTTACATTTTTACATTTAATCAATAAATTCTATTTATTGGACACATTCAATTTATTGGAATAAGTCTCATTATCAATAAAATCTATTTTTGCACTGCATAGTTTCATATATTTTCACATGTGACTTTTAGTTTTTGCAGTGAGTGTCATTCTCGATAATGTCAGCTCACGCATTGTTAAATAAACAATTACAATAGTATCGTAGGCGATGCATATCAGACACCCCTAGAGAACAGCGTACATTTTAGTCTGAAAAACATAACAAAAAGTAACATTTAAAGATGCCGTACATCCAAAATAGTGTTGGATTTCATATGTTGATCAAAGGTTTTGACCACTGAAAAGTCTCTCTTTGTCCTTGTGTCTTTCAGGACGGCTCGAACCATCGACAGTTTGGCCAGTCGTATAGAAGACCCTCAGATCCAGGCTCACTGGTCCAACATCAATGATGTGTATGAATCCAGCGTCAAAGTGCTCATCACGTCTCAAGGATACGAGCAGATCTGCAAGTACGACTAGATAACGTTGACACAAAAGCACATTAACGGCAGTTACAGAGACAGTAGCTGAGAATGTAGGCCTCATTCATTACAAACAACCATGACAAAGGCTGATTTACACCACACAACTCTTGCACAAACCTTTGCACTGATTTTCAGTAGTTTCCACAGGTTTGAGTTGACCAATCTTCACCCCTTTTCCACCAGAATTGGTTCGAACTAGAGCCTGTCGTGAACCGACCGTTCTGACATGAGCTCGACGGACATCTGACTAGTCTAGTAACTGCTGTACTATAGTAACCTCAGTATTATGCTCCTCGTGTTATTAAGAGCAAAACCATGTTCTGTGCATTTACTCAAACGTATAAACATTGTGAAATTGGACAAACAGTGAAACTGAAGCGCTTCTCCTCACCCAGGTAAATGAACACAACGGCTCAGCGTTAAAAGGACATTTTGATTGACATCACAGTGTAGGGCTGCTCGATTATGGCGAAAATCGAAAAAAAATGTCTTTCTCATATGTCACTGGCAAGGCTTATACTGTAAATATGTTCACGGTTATTTTTTCTAATGAAAGAGTGCATAATCCTATCTTTGTGATTCTAAAATAAGGAAACACACAGAAAGCTATTAATGCTTATTTATTAAATATTTCAAACAATTGAATCAAATGCACTGTTTGCACTCTTCATATTCGGTAATGTGATTGTGCTCCAAGTGTTGAAACAGATTGGTGGTATTACCTTTGGTCGCTATAACAGTTTTTCTGCAGTGTTTGCATTTGACTTGAGTTTGTTTGGTGTCAAAATGACATTTTCCTTGAAAACCCTTGCCTCATTTAGTATACAGGGTTTTATGAATATGCAAATGAGCCCCGCCTCCACTCACTCACTCAGCTCAGAGATCCACTGGTTGACGATCACACGTTGATCTGATTGGTTACAAGGTAGTTTGTGACGTCAGAAACACCAGCGATTTCAAAGCGTGTGTTTGAGACTGTCTTTGGTTCACTGCAGTTTTAAGGAGAAAATACTCAGCAATGCTGTCGACTTATGAACTTACACATGGTTTGACTTAAAGCATATTAAAAACACCACATAGACACATAAACAACATTAAAAGCTTGATTTTCACCACAGGGGGACTTAAATATCAAACACGTCCCGCAGTTTAGCAACAGTAAACTGCATTTACAACACTCACTTGTTTGGCTGATTTGGATGTGAAGTTTGGGCTTTTAAGGAGGACAGAATGTGGCACAATAATCGCTTTACCTCGATTATCTTTTCACAATCATTGGAAGACAAAATCTAAAAATCGATAGCCATATCACAGAGTTTACCGGTACTTTGGCACTGATGTGTGAATTGTATCTTACCGGTAAAAAGCCGGAACACAATTGCTCGTGTGAACGGCACAAAGGTCAATCTGGTACTTTTACGTTCATTTACTGGGTTTAATCTGGGCTGGGGATCTACCTCATCTATTTGGAGGATATTAAACATGTTTGATATTTGAGCAACATAAAAAATGATCATGAAACCATGAACCATGTAAATCACACATGAAATCATTCTTGCATAAATAGCGTTTTCTGTACAGTTTTAGAAATAATTTACACACAAATTTTTCACAAACTCTCGACTCTCTACTCTCGTGCCTCTGATTATTTGAGTTAATACTAGGAAGAACTGTTGAAATGTGATGTGTGTGTGTGTGTGATGTGCAGGTCGATCCAGCTGCAGCTGAACATCGGTGTGGAGCAGATCCGAGTGGTGCACCGGGACGGCCGTGTCATCACGCTCTCACACCAGGAGCAGGAGCTGCAGGACTTCCTGCTGTCACAGGTGCTCGCGCTCGCCTTTGAGTTTGAGGATGCAGAAGCTCTTGGTGCGGTGCTAATCATCTGTGTGTGTGTGTGTGTGCAGATGTCGCAGCATCAGGTTCATGCAGTGCAGCAGCTGGCTAAAGTCATGGGCTGGCACGTGTTGAGCTTCAGTAATCACGTGGGCCTCGGCCCCATCGAGAGCATCGGGAACGCCTCCGCCATCACGGTCGCTTCTCCCAACGGAGAATACGCCATCTCAGGTGCACAAACACACACATCTACACGTGCAGTGCAGCTCATGTAGACCTATAAACACAGTGTTTACAGTCATACATGATGAACCAAAAGGATTTTAAAACTACTGTTGTCAAAGGGACCGATTTAGTACCGAGTCGGTACTGAAATTTTTAAAAACGTTACGATACCAGCATTTCCCTCTAGCATTTTGATCACTGTTGAACGGATTCTTAAACACCTCTGATTGGCCATTGTGTTCACTCTCAACATACATGTCTTTGATAAGCTACAATGATAAACGCTTATAAAACATGTTGTAAATAGACATAGACACGCCTCCTGTGTGTATCTGAAAACAGGCGTCTATCAGCGGATCCCTAATATAAGCGTCAAAGATGTCTTTGGCAACACAATTTAAAACTGAACGGCACATCACAGTGTTATGTAAGCTTGTTTCCGCCACGGAATAATAATAAAGGTTACTGCGGGTTTTTTTTATTTTTATCCTTTTTATTTTATTTTATTTTTAGCACTGGTTTAATCTTACAATTCAAGACTTTATTTATCGCAACTGTGAGATTGATACCTGGTATTAAGATGTGTTTTGGTCGATCGGATCACAAGTAAACGAGGGAGACGCATTCCCGTTTACACCTGGACCTGGTGTTTTAATCCGTCTTTCGGCCACTTCTGTCCAGGGGTCTCATTTATAAAACTGTGCGTAGGATCCTTACTAAAAGTGTACGTGTGCCCGAAAGCCAAAAATGCAGTACGGCACAAAATATTCAGACTTATAAAACCGTTCGTACGCCAGAACCTGCGCAGAATTCCCTTTATAAATCCCAGTCAGCGGAAGATTGTGCGCACATGCGTCTCCACCCCGAAATAACCATATAACCAAGCTTACAAGCTTACAGCTTATGTATTTAGTGTCGCCACTTGTGATCCGATCGACTAAAACGCATCCCAATATCAGGTGTAAACAGGGCCATAAAAAAGTTGCATTTACCTTGTTTATTACATGGCAAAAAAACAAGCTTGCGTACAGATGCTGTAGGAGGAGTTTAACCCTGGAGTATCCCTCTCACGCTCGAGTTTATAGCTCATGTCTCCTGTCTCTCTGTCTGTAGTGCGCAACGGTCCCGAGAGCGGCTGTAAGGTGCTGGTTCAGTTCCCGCGCAGTCAAGCCAAAGAGCTGCCCAAGAGTGACGTGGTGCAGGACGCCAAGTGGACCCACCTCAGGGGTCCTTACAAGGAGGTGCACTGGGGCCGCATGGAGGGAAGAAACTTCGTTTACAAGATGGAGCTGCTAATGGCCGCACTGACCCCGTGTCCCTGAAGCTCAGCGCTAGTGTCCTCTTCTCTCTCGGTCTCACACTCCTTTGACATGTTGCTTTCCCTCGATCTGTAAATGACTCCTGAAGTGCTCTTGAGCTTCAAGCATGGAGTTGACAAGACATTTTTCTAAGAAAAGGCCAACGATGGCCAAAACGCATGTTGGAAATAAAACATTTGTACTAAAGCTATGCATTTTTCTTTTGTTGTTATAACAAGTTTCCTGTTATACACAGGAAAATATAAAGTTAGAAAAGATCAAATTAGACAAAAGATCAAGCAAAATGATACATTTAATGAGTATAACCAGTGCAGGAAATCATCATTATGCAAAGATGTTTAAAGCTATAGGATCAAAAAGGTCAGGCCTAGTTTGGCCAAAAATCTGGATTTTTTTTAAAATATTTGCTAGATGTTGCTAAATAGTAATCATCACATTGAGCCACATTCAAATCTATTTGACATTTGCACACTGAAACTTATAACGGAGTAAATCTGTTAGGATTGGTACCTGACACACAGATGGAAATTAGCACTAGCAATATCAAATAATTGTTAAAAACCCATATCCATAAAAAATAAAATAAAATAAAAACACACAAAGTATATAGACAAATATTCCTGCAACAGGCATAATACTGCATGTTTGCCTGTTTATATTATACACACACACACACACACACACACACACACACACATATATATATATATACACATACATACAGGTTTTTCTTTTCACATTAATCTACACTCCAAAAACCATAATGACAGCAAAAACACAGAATTGTGACAACTTTACAAATGTATTAAAAAGTTAAAAGCTGAAATAAGTACATTGCATAAGTATTCAAACCCTTAAGCCTCAAGTGGGAAAAGAGGCCCATCCCCATCACACCACTTTTTGGGTATGATGCGACGAGCTTTGCACATCTGGATTTGGTGACTTTCCACCATTCTTCTCCTCAGATCCTCTCGAGCTCTCTCAGGCTGGATGAGGGCCATCGGTCGACAGGCATCTCATGTTTCTCCAGAGTCCATAGGCTGCTCTTGCGCTGTCTTAGGGTCATTGTCCTGCTGGAAGGTGAACTTCTGGCCCAGTCTGAGGCTCTGAATGCTCTGGACTAGGCTTTCATTAAGGCTAACTCTAGATTTTGCTGCGTTGAGCTTTCCTTCCCCAGTCCGTGAAGAACACCAACAGCATGATGCTGATCCTCCACACGTTACTGTCGGGATGGTATTGTGCAGGTGACGAGCAGTGCCTGGTTTCTGAGCTTCATCAGACCTGAGAATATTGAAGTCCTTTGGGTGTTTCTTTGAGTTTTCATGTGTCTTCACTGAGGAGAAACTTGGGCCTTGCCACTCTGCCATAAAGCCCAGATCAGTGAAGTGTTGCAGTGATGTTTGTCCTTCTGTAAGTTAATCTTCATATATGATCATGGAGCTCCACCAGAACACAGCTTCTTGGCCACCGCTCTAACCAAGGCAGATTTCTTTTCTTCCCCTGATCTGTCTTAACACAATCCTGTCTGATTTGCTCTGATATGCATTTTCAGCCGTTAGACCTTTTATTGAGAGGTGTATGCCTTTCCAAATCATACCCATTCAATTGATTTTACACATGTTAACTCCACTCGAAGTGTAGTAACATCTACAAGCGAAATTGGAAAGCTCCTGAGATAAATTTCAAGTGTCCCAGAAAAGGGTATGAATACTTATGCAATGTAATTATTTCACATTTAATCATTTAGCAGACGCATTTATCCAAAGCGTTTCGGTGTTTTATTTTTTAATAAATTTGCAAAGTTGTCTCAAATCTGTTCTTTTGCTTCGTCATTATAGTGTAGATTGATGTGAAACTTTTAAAGTAGTTTAACATAAATAGTCTCTGACATAAAGCAGAAATAAATGAATATATATATTTGCATCATTTTCTATTTCTGGACCAGATGTTTGAGATCTGCCACGCCGACTGAACGATCCTCTGGGACTTCAGAGGGAAACTCTGGTTGTAGCGGATGTGAAGTTCTTCACTCAGCTCGTCCTCTTCATCTCCAACACTTTAATGAGCGGCTCAGACACGGTTGGCTGTGTGTTTTCATCACAGTGGCTGTAGTTCGGTCTCCGTGTGCTCTGTGTGCACAATACAGATACAGAGGTTCATTTCAGTTGCATTTAATATTACATCCTACAGAAAATATGTAAACCGTAAAATTGGTTGATAAACATTCATATTCTGCTAAACAGTCTTTCTAATAGAAACAAATTATCTGATCATTTTTTATCTGTCAGTGTGTGTGTGATATAATCCAATGCCCCAGACGTGAATGAAATATAATACATTTATGCACATTGAGACACTTAGCATGTTGCTATTGGTACTATTAGTTTAGGACGTCTTATAAGCATTTGTGTGGGGACTTGCGGTGCTGCCAAGACAGCGATGTACATAGTCAACAGAGTACGAAACTTCATATTGAATGGGTAATTTCGTCTCTTTATGCAGTAGAGTTGGCATTTCCAAGGCGATGGGTTCGTTTCTCTTTTACAGTGGATCTCAACCTTTTTCACTTCAAGGTCCCACTATTGTCCACGGTAATACCCCCGCCTCACTACCCAATACAATTGTGTAGAGCTTGGCATAAATAGAAAGATTTATATTCATTATAGTAAAAATAAAAATAAGAAATATTTACATTTTTAGTTTGTCTTATTTTAAATAATTTGAAGTCATCTTGTGACGAGAGCCACTGCTCAGTGATCTCTTCAGTCCAATCAGATCCGCTAATCGTTTCATTATCCACCCAGCAAACACAGAACATTCCCTTCACGGAGTACATCGTTTTCTGCAGAGGGAATATGGTAAAAGTGAAGCCCTTATGAAAATGGGAGCATGTCTATGTTCCCACAGGCACAGCCCTATGTTCCCACAGCCCTAGCACTAAAACTTACCCTTCATAGGGGACTAGGGCTTAGTTAGTTAACATACCTAAACCTACCCCTCACAGGAGGGAGACTTGTCTGGGATGTAATTGGGCTATCCCTGTACCAGCACAAGCACTAAAACCTACCCTTCATAGGGGACATAGTTAAATGAGAGAACATAGGACTGTGGGAACATAGGGCTGTGGGAACATATGGTTGTGGGAACATAGGGCCTAATTTTCAAAATTTTCTGTAAAAAAAAAATTCTTAGAGCTGTGGGAACATAGGGCTGTGGGAACATAGGGCTGTGGGAACATAGGGCTGTGGGAACAGGGCTGACCCCATGAAGGGGGCTGCCAATTGTAAATAGAACAGATATCATTTGTGCCTCATACGCTCTTTATAAATGATATTATAAACAGGTTTAGGTGGCAAAGGAGTGTCCTCCATACCAATACAGAGATTTAAAAAGAATCATTTTAAATAGATTACAAACTAAAGACTTTTACATTATACCTACTGTACAACGTTCACAACCCAATCCAAACACTCAAATGATTTATTAAGGTCCGAGCACCAAAGCTGAGAAGGCTCCTATAACATTTATTAGCCTTCTTATTATTATTCTGCTCTTGAGTCTATGGAAAACAATCTGGCAAAACAGTTATGAGCATATACCACTGTAAATCTGGGGTCTCTGTATCAAACCCTCTAGCACCGCCAACTGCTCAGAGTTTCTCTATTTGTTGCTAATAACTTTTGAACGGTATTGCATAGAGTCAAATTTCTATTTCGTTTTGCGTCTAATGCGTGCCATAGTTCAGTTTTCGCCTGCATAGATTTTCTGTCATTTTGAATGAAATATGTACTGACGAATTCCTTTACCATTCATTGGATCTGCACCAAATTTGGCTCACATTATCGCTAGATGCTGGCTAAAAGATATTAAAAGGTTTTGATAGACCATGTGTGCGTCTCAATCCCTGGTCCAGTAGTGAGCGCACTGATCAGGGAGTCGACCGTTTGAGGAGTCGTCTCGATCGCAAAATCCCTTCAGTGCAATTAATGTTTGCTCCCTAAGAAGTCCCACAATGCACCGTGAAAACCAAGGAGCATCTATGCTCACTATGCCCCGAAACATAAATCACGTGAGCCAACTAAATTCACATAATGCACAGCACTATCTATTTTGCATACAACTATAAAAACAGTAAAATATTAATCTTCGGACTGATCTCTTTTTATTGTTTTTAAGGGCATACTGAATCAAATGACGAACTTTAAGGCAATATTGGGTGTAGGCCATTTATAACAGGGTTCCCACGGGTCCTTGAAGTCCACTTCGTGGCCCATGCATATTAGCTTGCTTGATTTACGTTAGTTACACACATTTACGCATTACGCTAAGTGTTTCCCGCGTGAGGTACTTTGTGTTGTACGTTGCCATGACGTTCACGCGCGCAAAACTGTAACAATGTATCTTAAAAGGTAACACAATGTAACCTTGCTCTCACTTGAAATCTGTCCCCACATTAAGTCCTTGAATTTGAGGGTATTGGACCTGGAAAGTCCTTCAAAGGTCATTGAATTTTAAGTTAACCAAGCTGTGGGAACCCATAAATTTGTCATAAAATGCAGTATTTTACTAATGTTTACAAAATATAAAAAAATGCTTTTATTATACTCATGCTCATAATTAACTTAAATCAGGGCCGTATTAAGACAGTGTGGTGCCCCTGGGCACTATACCTCAAAAGGCCCCCCCACCCCCCATCAATTATCAATTCATTGACAGCGTCAATTCATGTTTGCCCAAAAATAATAATAATAAAAAAAGTATTTTACTTGTGTAAAAATACTTTCTCTCTCTTTTTCAAATTTATGACATTTGTCTTTTAACAGGAAAGGAAAGTGGCATAATTTTGACAATATTTGGTGCTGTTTTATTTAGAGATGCACCGATTACAATTTTCTAGGCCGATTCCGATTTCCAATTTTTCATTGAGTTTGACCTGCCTATACCGATTTTAGCCGATTCCGATTTTTTTTTTTTTAACCACTTTACAGCACACACAAATATTTATTTTCGATCTTTTCTTTAACCCTTTCACGCGTAAGTTTAAAATATTCACAAACTTGCTTACCATGTCATCAACTAGCCTATCTGATATTCCGATTCTCAAATATGTGTAAGTGAGTGTGTTTGGTCGTTTAAAAACCTATAAATAATCTTGATCTAACATGAGATGGGCGCCGCAATGTTGTCCTGTCAGTCGGATTTACAGCACGTGAATTCATCAGTTTCTCCCGAAATAAATGCAAGAAAGTGGCCGGTGAACTGAGAAGAATAGAGTAAACTTTATAGTTACTTTCACTATGTTTGTCTGATATGAATAACACATGTCGGCAACTTATATTTTAATAGATTGTTATTGCTGCTTCCACTGATATCAGTGTGTCTTTTACAAACTCCAAATGTATTGTTTTACTCGTGCTTATGTGTATATAAATATCTGAAACCTAAAATAAACATTATGAGGTTGAAAACACACTGCTTAGTCGTGATATATGACAGCGCTGAACGCGTCCGACTCTGGCTCAGCGCCAGCCAACGCGCGAAAGCAGTTTGAATCTGGCAGTGATGCGACGTCACTGAACATTCTAAATGTGGCACCGTACTCTCAGGGGCACTGACATAAAAATCCCATATATGAGACCATACCGCTCAAAAGGTTAATCATGCGGCGCCCGAGTGCATTATTTGACGGCGGTACCATCTGAGATGCTAGTACCGTCTCCACAGTTAGCTCCGGCTTCGCTGCTAGTGAAAAAAAAAAAAACTTTCGATCCCTGGAACATTTTGAATTGTAGCTAAACGTGTAGCGACTAGCGTCCTTGTCTTTCTTTAACTTTCTTTTTGCAAAACCACTCAATTGACGTCGGTCCATTTTGGATTTAGATTCATTTTCTGTAGTCGTTAAAAAAATGACACATTTGCGCATACTTGTTGTGGACCAACTCAACTCTGACAGATTGGGGAGGGAGGGGGGGGAATGATAGTGGTCATGTAATCTTTATTTATTTATATTATTATTTATATTATTATTGTTAAATTAGTGTTCATAATCGAGTTATGTATGGTCTTTCAAGAATTTCAAGTTAATAATATAACAATTTACGAAAAATATTTTTAAAGCTTGTGTCATGTGGTGCCCCCCTAGTGGTTGTGAATGGTTGGTGCCCCTGGGCACTGGCCCAAGTGCCCTTATGGATAATCCGGCTCTGACTTAAATGCATTTTGAGATTCCATGTTTGCCATGTGCCGCCATTTTCAGTTTCATTGACAAGCTACTTTTTCAAACTTCAGCATTCATCTGATCTTTGCAAAATTGAGCTAATTTCAGTTATAGATCTTTGATAAATATATAGTGAGAAAGCAGAACTCAGTAAGCGTGTTCATAACTGAAGTGATTAAAAATTTGCTTTTCGCTGTAAAAACCTTTCATAAAATGGCTAAAGACTAAATTACAATGGAAGAAATCAATGTTTGCATGAGACATACCCTTCTGTGCTTTGGTATCAAACATATCAGGAATGCACACACTCAATAAGACATTTACACATTTTTTTTTTGTCTGACATTTCCTTATTTATAAGCCTCTTAAAAATAAAAGATTCTGCTACATAATTTTAAAACTGTATTACAGTAAATGTAGCTTGTTACCTGGTAAGCATCTCCTTTGTATCCAGGCTTTTATGAAGCGGTACAGTTTATTCAAGAGCCACACACACAGCATTAGAAAAGCAGCCAGGGTCGCCAGCACAATGACGAACACAACCAAGAACGGTATGTCCTCGTGCAGCACCTCTGAAACACAGCATTTGTTCAATGCAAAAATAGGAAAGTTATATTAAAACGTTGTGCCAGCTGACATTTGTGATTTATATCAAAAACTCTCTAAAATATGTACCACTTTCCAAAGCATAGGATAAGCTGGTGCAACTGAAGGACAAATATCTTTAAAGCTACTCACCAGTTACACTCAGTACCAGACCCATATCTTTGCTGTTACCAGACAGTTCTGTCACAGTGATGATGTAATAGCCGGAGTCTTGGAGACGTAAGCTGGATATGGTTAGAGAACCGTTGGGATGCGTTTGCACTCTTCCCTCGTACATCTGCGTGACGTTCGCAGAGCCGCCGAGGACCCAAGCTGCGATCCTCTGCGTTCTGCTTACCGAACTGAACGTCCATCTGACTGTTGGAGTCCCGATGCATGCGATGTCCACGGAGAAAAGCGCACTTCCCTGAACTGGTGCCGTGACGGTGTTCCCCGACACCTGGATGGTAATCGCCTGGGCTTCAGAGAGAGTAGACAGAAGAAGCGTGGGTGATTTTTCTTGGGGATTTAAAAAACTTTCTTTTATCCCAGTTTAGCAGTCAGTCCGTTTACATGCACACAAGAAAGCTGGTTATTGCCAGACCAGACAGCATAATAGTTCGGCCCAGATCAGGCCCACATCCGCAGTACACGTGGATTCCACACGGCCCAGATGTGGGCCGGATCTGGGACGACACTATGTTGCCGTCAGGTAATCTGAGATGCAAAGGCAGCAAATGTCCATACACTGCAAAAAAATGCCTTTCTTACTTAGTATTTTTAAATTTAAGTATTTTAAATTCTTAAATCAAGATGCATTTATTACTAAAGTAATAAAAGGCCATACGATAGGCTACGATGTCTTGTTTTCTGGGGAAATAAATCAAAATGAAGAGAGTTGTTGCTTAAAACAAGCAACATTATCTACCAATGGGGTCAGAAAAATGATCTTGTTTCTGTCTGAATTAACATTATTTTTCTTACCCCAATGGCAGATCATTTTGCTTGTTTTAAGCAACAACTCTCTTCATTTTGATTTATTTCCCCAGAAAACAAGACATAATATCTAATGGCCTTTTACTACTTTAGTAAATGCATCTTGATTTAAGAATTTTTAGATATTTGGACTGGAAACAAGACAAAAATACTAAGTAAGTAAAGCATTGTTTTGCAGTGTAGAGTACCAGCTCTGTGACTCTGTATTGGTCTGTTAGTCTGATGAGACTGCATTAATTGCTTCAAAAAATTTCTGACCAGAAAGACATTCAAAAAAGTCATTTATTTGATCTTTATTATTTGGCACACATTAGGCCCTCGTGGTCTTCCACTTCATTCTTCCTCCAAGTCCACACATTATTGGCTTAAATGACTTTTAAATGACCGATCTGACTTTTGGCTTCAGGGTGAACGTCTGCAGCGGAGCGTCTGGCATGGAGGATGTATAGAGCCGTAAAAGAGGTACGTGATGAAACCTAAAATGACAAATGTGACCCGCTAGTCCTGCATATGTAACAGATTATCAGACGGTGGGTTTACATGCTGTGTGCCATTTGGGATAGGCCCAATAACTGCAAATATGTTAATAAAACAACATCGATGTCTATACGAATTCACCCTAAAATTAAAATTCTGTCATTATTTACTAACCCTGAGTGCTAAAATATCACAACCTGGGTGTCCTGTAAAGAGCACGTTCAGGACTTTTCAGAGATATCAAATGTTTGGAGGTTTCACCATGAAAACAACTTCTCCTTGGTCTTTAAAAATGTATTTTTGACATTTATTTAGTGATCAAATTATAATTTAAATCGGATTACTTTTCAAATTGTATTTCATAACACAACATCTCAGGAAAATGTTAAGGGGTTTCAAATAAAAAAAAATACTTTCTGTTCCAGAACAGGGCATTGATACTGTAGAGGACATCAGGACTTAAATCATGTTTATCAGGCATTTTGGGAGACACAACAAGTGAATATGGAAATATCTATGGAATATTAGATATTATTATTAAAATGTTGCTAATTATTACTCCAATTATTACACTTCTTTTTAAATTAAATGTTGCTCCAAGAACATATTAATGTGCGCATTAGATACAGTGTATAGATACATTGCATTGAATGGGAATATTAATTTATGGCCATTTTACCCACATATTGCATACAGTAAATTGGTGTATCAATTCATTCCGTTATTTCTTTCATAACATAGTTGAGAATAATCTTTATACAAATTTTGGTTAAAAAAAATCCAGAAACCCCAACATTTATTGGTGATTGAAAATAAAAAATCCTATTGTTTTTGCCTATACATATAATTTCATGTCATTTTATTTTTTAAACAACTGAGTCCTGGTGTCCACTACAGAGGACATAGCATAACATATGAATAAAATATAATTTTTCAAAAATGTTTTTTTATTTTTATTTTTTTTATTTGTTTCTTATGCTCTAAAGTTTAAACAATGTGATGACATGAAAAAAACTAAATTCAAAAAACGTTTTTTTTCTGGGTCTCAGGAGGATAAAATATTTAGAATAATGTAAGTCCACAGAGTCTTGTGATGCAGGAATTATGAATCACCTCACGTTCATTCATTTAGTCCAAAAGAGAACCGGTCCTCTAGTCTAGACTGATCCTAGTTTTTCCCAAGGTTTATTTTAATTTTTTCTCCATTTCTGTCACAGATGGAGTTTGGGTTCCTCGCCGCTGTCACCTTTGGCTTACTTAGTTGGGGACATTAATATTCAGATATATTATTGATTTGACTACACTGACACGCAATCGGATGAGAACAAAGGATGAACTGACTCAAGCTGAATAGCGACACTATTGTCTTCTGCAGAGCTGCTTTACAGCAGAATCTCAGTTAGTCTCATATTCGATGAAGTTTGCATCATTCATTCTGGTATTTCCTTTTTTATTACTGTGATATAATTCTGTTTTGCATAAAGCAATATAGAAATAAAGGTGCCTTGACTTAATATAACACTTGCCAAAAGATCCCCAGACAACAGCATGTCTATATAACACAGTGGCTGTGGATGGATTGAGCTTCTCGATGGGATTCCTTGGGCTAAGAACATCAGAGGATGAAAACCTCCAGCCGATGTCCTTTCTCAGAGAGTTAATCATTACCCTCCTTCAAACCAAAACAAGTTGGTGGAGTTCACTACCAATGATAAGATAAAAGTAGCAGCTGTAATCTTTCTCTTATCACTGGTAAAATGACCCGCTTTAAAACATTACTGTCCAATCCTAACTTAGCAACTACCATGTTATTTTACTGCTTCTACACTGTCCAATCCTGTTCCTACACATTTGCAAATGAAACTATGCTCTGAAACTGTGTCTTTCAAGTAAATTAGCCATGAAGTCAAGAATTTGAAGTGACAGGAGAGTGAAGAATGAGGTTGTAAACTGGATTGGCTAGCCTGACTCATTCACTCTTCACAATCCTTCGGTATTCAGCTCAACTGCAAGTTACATACGTGGCAAGTGTTGTTGTTGTTTTTAGCCATGTTCAGCTGAAAAGCAACATCTAGACTAGTTATACAGTGTGATATTACATGAAAATGCCAAATATTACTTCGCCAGTTTTTTTAGACAGGATTGTTACATGTTATTAAAGCGAATGTGCAGGATTGTAGAGAAATTCTGTGTTTAATGTCAGAAAGTTTTGTTTGAACAAATGCATTGCAAAAATACCTGAACGATTCTAACAAAAGCAATGTAATCATAATTCTTAACATGCATTCACCTCTTCTGGAATCATAAAATATACACATCTATCCATAAATGTATATCTAGTTGGGTAAATGAGGACATAATATAGACATCTATTATTTTCTATATGATGTGAGTTATAATGACTACACACTAATTAAACCCTAAAAACATATACTTTTGTCCCCAAAGCATATCTATAACTAATACAAACACAAAAGTAGACACATATACTCACTGTGATGGCAGAGACAGAAGATTAGATACAGTATGTGTGCGTTCTGAGACAAACATATCCATGCAGGCCTCATTAGACTGATTCTTCCATATGTTTAAATACAAGTTACATGTGCTTGTCTTTATAGCTATGTCATAACTCTAGACTTTCACCCTATCTTTCTCTGCTATCCTTTCTGTTTGCCGCATGCCTCCTTATGCCAGTCTTTGCGTGTTCATATTTTCTTCTGAGTTGTTTTCTCTTTCCCTTTCTCTTTCAGTATTTGCTCCCTTTTGCTCTTTTTCCTGTCTGTCTGATCTGTTCATTCAACAAGTCATATCCACTTGCAGGCGATACTGTTCAGACCGGTTCAACAGCCAGTGAAAACACACATGCGCGCACACACACGCACGCACACACATAGTGAGCATATTTTTTTTTCATAGTGAGCATATTGTTACTGAAAATGTACCGTATTAGAACAGTATTGGTGGGTGAAGGGGATTTTAGGTAATTTAACAAATAACAATAAAACGTATGACTGTTCAAAACTTATATATATATATAAATATAAATATAAATATATATATATATATATAAATCCAATAGTGTTCTTTGAAAAAACAAAAAAGTACACCTCTACTGCAGGGGTGGCAACATTACTCTAAAAGTGGTGGTGCAAAATTGTATACTTTAAAAATGTAATAAAAATTGAGCTATTAATATTAATTTAAACTAAATTTTATATGCCAGAAAAAATTCAAGTAAAACAATAAAAAACAGTTTGATCAAAAAAATCTTAATTTTTGTTCCGAAGATGACCGAAAATAACATGAGGAAGAGTAATTAATGACATAATTAAATTTTTTTTGGTGAACTGTCCCTTTATAATCAATGGCATCCCTTGTAATGGAGATGGACCGCACAGAATACTATATTGCCAAATTCAGAGAGTGGGCTGTGCAATGAACAAACATGGCTTTTGGCTGTTCGACTTGTATGCGCGTTTGGACACCGCTGACACAGCCAGGCCAGCCATGTTAGCGGCTCCATCATAACACTGACCACGAAGATCAGAGAGTTCGAGATTAAAGCGAATGAAAGCATCCTTGATTATCGACACAGTAGAAGTAGCATCTTTAGCTGGGTTGAAATCCTCATGAACAACAAAGTCATGTTAAACATGCAGAATTACAAATTAATTTAGTTCCTTCATGGAAATATCAGTTGTACTGTCAAGTATTAGACTAAACAATCTATCATTCCTAATCTGTGCAGAAATCGCTCTTGTAACCTCTGAGGCCGTTATATTTAGGAGTTCATTCTGTATCTCATGGAAGCAGTATTTATCTCGCCTTTAAAGGCTGCCTGCATCTGTACTGTGCCTGAATGGAAGACCCTGCTCACCAAATACACTGAATGATTCAAGGATTTTTATGAATGCTTCTTTTGCTTGTTCTTGCTCTTTTTGCTTTGCCGACATAATCTGTGTGCTAACAGATGTACTTCTAGAGTAGTGAAGGCATTTTAGAGTGGGCTCCTTACGGCTTGAAGATGCCTCATGACCTCTGAATATTTATGGTCCATGCTTCCAGTTTGAAAACCCTTTAACAGTGAAGGTTAGGATTAGGGTTAGGACACTGGTACATTTTGAGAATGTTATCAATTTCAGATCCATTGCTACTCTACATGTATAACTAAATGTTTTTCCTTAAATCCACTGTAACCAGATCCAAATTTTAAACCATGAAGGTTTGAACATCCTTTCTCCCTTCACTTTAGGAACTGCCAGGTCTGATGGTTGGTTTGGCTGAAGATACACTGCCACTGACTGATCTTCTCTTTCTGATTCTGTTCTGTCCCTGCTCTCATTATCAGTGATGGATATGTCCCTATTGTGTCTCTTCCTAAAAACAAATAAGATGGACACTGTGATCTAACTAACTGAAGACTGACTTGGACTAAGCATTTAAAACAGTTGCATTAGTCCTATTTATATAATTTCAAGCAAAACACATAAATCTGCAGGTTACTGAGGTTCTGCAAAGACATGCAAATGTCTTAAATGCTTAAACTGGTCCTACATGCATACCTGTCTGTTTCCTGGGAACTCAGATCTTGGGATGCTGGTCTGTCATTTTCCTTTTTTCGACTATCAACTGTCTGTCTCTCCCTAAAGACAAATAAATGGACACTGCAATCTAACTAACTGAAGACTGACTTGGACTAAGCATTTAGAACAATTGCATCCCAGCTAACAGAATTTCTTATGAGAATGTTCTCCAAATATTCAGTGTTGGTTCTGGGAACGTATTATTATAATTTTTTTTTTAGTTTGATTGACGTTAGAGGAACGTGTTTTAAAAAGGTCCCTCAAACATTCTTTCAACTTAATTTTGAATAACAGTTTAACATTCTAGGAACGTTGATTTGTAACATTCCAAGAACATAAAAATGTCCAGTTTCCTGAATGTTAGTATTTAAAGGTTAGTGTGATGTCCCTGAAACATTCTTTCAATCACTCAAATACCTGCTGTGAACAAGCACTACAAGAAAGAGAAATAAGAACACAAACTACAACTTTCTTCAGCCACAGCCTTAGATGAAATCATCTGAAGATTAAAAAAAAAAATTACATCTCTGAAGATCTCAGCAGAGGAGGATTAAACAACTCCACAGACAGTATTACCAGCTTCATTTATTACTAACCAGATTGGCTTCATTTCTGTCAGAGGTCTACAGCACTTCTTATTGAGAATTAACAGAGGTTTAGATGTTGATATTTGGTTGAAAATATTTAGTTTGCTTTAGTTGCGCAGTGTTTGCTTTAGCTGGGCTCTTGACCTCTTGTTAAGTAGCTTCTTTTTCAGCAATTGCAGGTGTTTTCAGAAAACATTTCTGCATTAAGCAGATCAACATGTCTGTTTTAATGGTCAAATGACTACATTAAGTTCTGCATGACTTCCAGTTTGTAAAATCTGGCGAAGGTGGACGGCGAGGACCAACCAGCTGCCGCACAGATGCCACCAATAGACACGCCACTGGACCACGCCCAGGAAGAGGCCATGCCTCTGGTGGAGTGTGCTTTGACGCCGATGGGGCATTGAAGGCCTATCGAAGCATAAGCCAATGCGATGGCGTCCACTATCCAGCGGGACAATCTCTGCTTCGTGACTGGAAGCCCTTTGGTGCGGCCACCGAAGCATACGAAGAGCTGCTTTGACTGCCTGAACTGGGCAGAGCGCTCTGTATAAATTCTTAAGGCCCGGACAGGTCAGAGTAAGT
Organism: Leuciscus leuciscus; assembly: GCF_965113295.1. NCBI lineage: Eukaryota > Metazoa > Chordata > Actinopteri > Cypriniformes > Leuciscidae > Leuciscus > Leuciscus leuciscus. The sequence continues at coordinate 40,893,943 of NC_138733.1, forward strand.
GTAATTGTCGCTCGGCTTCTGAAGCAGAAAGAGCAGATGGCAAAATAACTTGTACTCTGAACTGAGTAGAGAGCACTTTGGGCACGTAGCCGTGCCTTGGCTAGCAGGAGTGCGGTCTTAAACAAAAGTGGCCGTAGCTTGGCCGACTGTAGCGGCTCGAAGGGGGGCCCTTTGAGGGCCCCAAAGGACCGTTGATAGATCCCAAGAGGGTATGGTAAGAGGACGAGGCGGGTTGAGCCTCCTTGCCCCTTTCAAGAAGCGAACTTTGCAAGTTGCTTTTCCCAGCGACTGGCCGGTCACAGGAGCATGGTATGCTGCTATGACCGCCACAAAGACTTTGAGCGTGGAGGGAGTCGACCCTCGTCCATTAGCTCCCGTAGGAAGAAAAGCAGATTTTTCCAGCTTGTCCTGTTCACTTGGGAAAGGAGGTCTTTGGCCATGGGGCTGCTACTAGCAGCTGAATCAACTCGGGGAACCAAGGTTGGGTCGGCCAGAGAGGGGCCACCAGAAGGACGGCACATCTGTCCTCCCTTATCCGTTTGATGACCTGAGGGAGTAGCACAACTAGGGAAAGGCGTAAAGGGGGAGGCTGGGCCATTCGTGGGCCAGTGCATCCCTGCCCTTTGTAAAGAATATTGGGCAGTGAGAATTGCCTTCTGAGGCGAAGAGTTCGATCGTTTGAACCGTCTGGGGATGGAGGGTCCATTCCCCTGGAAACATGTTGTCCCGGGACAGCATGTCTGCTCCCTAGTTCAGTCTGCCTGGGACGTGCACCGCTCTCAGTGAGCGCAGGTTGTGTTGTGCCCATAATACTGAGTTCACACTGCACGATTTTCAAAGTAGTCGGGTCACTGTTCTTTTCACACTTCACGACTTTTTGCAGTAGCACCTCAATGCAGTACACGAGATCCAGGGGGCAGAGTTGGATCCAGATATAAGGGGTGGAGATTGGTAGGTTTAGGGGTGGGTTTAGGGATTAAGGGGTGGAGATGGGTAGGTTTAGGTACATGTAAGGTGGGAGGAGTTGGATCTGGATCTGACTCCTCCCCCTGGATTTCATGTTCTGCAGTGAGGACCATCTCACTTTTTGGGGTAACATTCAGTTGCTGGTGTGTTCACACTGCACGATGGATCGGGGACAGGAGGTTTCACACCGCATGACTTTACAAAAGAAAGAATCGCCAACAACTCTGGTCTGCAGACTACGTTTCACAACCAAACACACGTGAGAGGTGATAAGGAAATGACACAAGATCACGCGTGCGTGAGACCGGAGTTCTCGTGCGAGACTGAAATTGTTATTAAAAATGTTAGCCTGCAAAAAGCTTGAAATCCAAATTGTCTGTGCGCTGATCTGCGGTGAAAAGGAGAAAAAAAACCCAGCTTATGCAGGAGGAAATGGTTGGGGAGACGAGGGGAGCAAGGCTTGTGTGTTCTGCAAAGAGAGTTGGGGGTAAATAAATAATTTTGCAATGTGCTGCTGTTGCTGCGGGTCAAGCAAATGTTTGTTCTTTGTTTCTGTTTGATATAATTGTAAATATATCTATTCAAATACTGATATTCTGGTCTATAACTACTCCCTGAACTTCCCACTGCCCTGTATCTTGCTCTCTCATTGGCTGTAGGTCATCGCCGATGTAGTTTTCAGTCAGATCACATTCACATAGCAAGATTTTGAACTGAGACAGCTCCAGATATTTAGCATGCTGAATATCTCACGCATTTAGCATGATTGTCACTCACGTAAACGACCACCGTTTTGCCTGTGATTTCGGGCATTTGTCGGCGATCTCCCAAAACCTGTTGGCGAGCAAAAATCGGGCCTAAAATCGTTCAGTGTGAACTCGGCATAAGAGGAGGTGTCTGGCTAGCTTGTACAGAGGCCAAGCATCCTCTGAAAGGTTCTGAGAGGGGAAAAGGAAAGTATTGTTCTACTAGGAACAATATTGTGAGCCGCTGGATCGAAAACTGCCCCCAGGAAAGAGATTCTATGGCTGGAAGACAGGGAGCTCTTGGCTAGGTTAATCCTGAGTCCCAGGCATTCCATATGACTGAGTAGCAGGGATCTGAATGAATTCAATTCTGCCTCTGACTGGGCAAAGACAAGCCAGTCGTCAAGGTAATTCAGGATGCTCATCCCCTTCTGTCTCAGGGGGAAGAGTGCTGCATCCATGAACTTCGTGAAAGTGCACTGTGAGTAACCTAAATTGATTTTCCCCTAAATCCATCTCAACACTCCGGGGATGGCCTGCTATGCCCAAGTCGAGTGGCAATAGCTTAAGTATTACAGGCTCCGTCTCGCGCTGGGGTGGGAGAACAGCATAGAAATGAATTGGGTAGCGTTTGGCAGAGTGGAGGCACGGCTTGAACAATACATTTGTCAGCATGATGCACTCGGACACATTTCTAATTGGCATGCATCTCGCGGTGATTGGGTTGGGAACCGAAAATTGGATCTTATCCAGAACCGTTAGTGTTTTTATAAAATTACCGGAACCGTGCGAATTTCGGTTCCGAAAACGGTTCTGGTGCGATGTGTGGGCAAAGTGCTGGGAGCTTATCCTTTAATAGCGACGTCTCACCTCATGAATATTAAAATAGTAATGAATGCACTGGCACTCGTGCTACTCATATACGTTTTTTTGCGTCAGATATCAACAGAGAGAGAGAGAGAGAGAGAGAGAGAGAGAGAGTATAAAGACAGTAGAGCTGCAAACTTCACACCGGAACACTCAAATCTGTTTGCGCTGTCGCTGACCCAGAGAGAGCAGTTATATATGAAACAGCTTTACTTTCAGTCTTTTCAACCACAGTATCAATATGTTTGTGTTACAAATATTCAAATGATCACAGAAGTACTGAGATAAAAGTTTATAGTTCGAGTATAAACACTGATGTCTACGGTAGCAACCAAAACAGAGTAATTCACCTTTTGAAAGTCGCTTCAAATGTGTATATAATGAGTGAGTACATCATGAATGCCTTTTTTCAAACCGTGTTTTTGTCTTATCCTGAATCACTACGGTAAGCCTGTAATAAGCGTTTAGACTCACTTTAGACCACTTCTGTTTATTAACTGCTAGAGCAGTTTCATCCAGTAATTAAACAAGTGAAGTTTTTATGAATCAATCATTCAAAGGGATTTAAAAAATATTATGTTTCACCTGTCTGGATCTTACATGTGTGTTCAAGCATATTCTACCCCTTCTGAGAGGGTATTCTCCACTGCTGGAGATACTATAAGCTATATGAGAGGTCCCAAATTATCCTAGAGAATGCAGAAATTTTTATTTTCCTTCAGAAAAATGCATTATTTTAGCAAAAATTGCTAAATAATATGTTGAATTTGTTGACATTACCAGTCTGTTAAACTCATTTGACAAGTATCAGAAATAAACACAAAAAGCATTGTGTTATTTTCCCCTTACTACTATTTTTTATTAGTTGTTTTAATAATTTTTATTGAATGGGAACCGGAACCGAAACCGGAACCGGAAAATTTCTTACGATTCCCAACCCTAATCACCGGTGATCGGTTCTGCGCAAAATTTGCTCATCTCAAAAAAGCCTATTATGGCGCTTTTCCATTACCAGTACCAGCTCAACTCGACTCGACTCGACTCGACTCGGCTCGGCTCGCTTTTCGCTCCGTTTTCCATTGCAGATAGTACCTCCACAATAGTACCTGGTCGTCATAGCGACGCCGCAGGAAACTGCCGTGACTTAATCTTTTACGCGAGACGCGCGAGACACACCCGCTACCCACACACACAGGACAATGGAGGAAATCGAGTGTATGCTGTTTTTGGATGTTTTTGTTTTTGTTGTTTTTTATTCAGGATACTCCGTCTGGCGCTTGCAATGATGACGCAGTGAATAGTGACGATTCTCTCTGACCAATCAGCAGTCTGCCGTGCTTTCACGTCACATTTTAGTATCGCCTCAGCTCGCTTAGAACCTTGCCGGAGGTGGTACGAAAAAAAGTACCTGGAAGCAGGTACAGGTACAACTTTTACACAGTGGAAAACCAAACAGAGCCGAGTCGAGTCGAGGCGAGCCGAGGCGAGCTGGTACTGTGTAGTGGAAAAGCGCCATTAGGTGCGTTAAGAAGCACCTCTGCGCAAAACTATTGTTGTATGACATCAAAGTACCGCAAGACTGATTCGAAAGCAAACAGAGCCATCTGCTATCTATTCATTCTCGCGGTACTGATGTCATACACCGATCGGTCTGCGCAGCGTTGCTATGTGCTGGGGCTCCGCCCCAGTAGTTGGAAAAGTGCTGGGTCAAATGCCATCTCTCCCCCGTTGCTCCGGCGGCCTTGCTCTACTGTACTGTTGTGGTAGACAAGGACAGAGTAGTTGAGATCAGGGTCTAATTGCAGTCTTTTTAAAGAACGCAATCCAATGGGAAACATAATGCAACAGCTTAAACATAGCAAAGACAATAACCGTCAAGGCTAAATTCACACAGTGTGTGTTGGTGTCAAGATCCTGAAACTCTTGTTTGGTTTGGTTTTAATTATTGTCGGGATCCGAATGCTCATGCTCCATGTTTGGTCTTTTGTTGTGAGCACATGGTTTGTTCCCTCATACCATGGGTTCTTATCTAGTCTTGTATGTTGTTTTTCTTTGAGCACATGGCTTGTGGTTGTTTTCATTGGCCGTCTGCTCTTGAATTGTCATGTTTGTTGTGAGCACATGACTTCTGTCATGTTTGTTTCTATGTGCTCTCCTGTCTAATATCTTGATCCTTTAGTATATTTCTTAAGGTGCATTTTGATAAAGCATTTAAGAAATGGTTCACTTCACAGTTTGTAATGTAAAAAATTCAGAAGGCTTCAGAAAATGACTCTGCTGTGTGTTTCACTTTAGCAGTTCTGAGCAAAACAAACCAGGGGCCTGTACCATGAAGGTAGCTGAACAAACTCGGGGTTACAGGATTAGTTTTGAGTTGACAAAACCAAACCGATGCAATCAGGCTTTATTGGTACCATGATGCAGCTCATCAACTTTCTCTGTCAACTCAGGCTTTGATCCTAAAGCTATGATTACTCCACGCGCGCGTGCACATAAAAGAGTGACGTCGACACTGAACAACCAATCGCGGGTAGAGCGAGAGCGATATATTTTCCCGCGGAGGAGCAAGAGATAATCATTCAGAATTACGATGAATTTAAATATGTATTTCAAGCTCGAAACAATACGGTCTCTGCTGCCAAAGCAAGAGAAGACTGTTGGAGAAAGATTGCTGATTGTTAATGTGTAAGTTAAACAAATACGTTCTATATTTATGTAAAATTATGTATGTAGCCTATATGTGTAATATATAAAAAATGATACATGCACATTTTTTATATATTATAAAAATAGGCTATAGGCTATATTACACATAGGCTACACATACATATAAACATAATTTTATATAAATATAGAACGTATTTGTACTACTAAGAAAGCTAGGGAATCCTATCATAAGATTAACAGAATAATAATAAAGATTTAAAATAATTCTTAACATGTATTATATTGTATAGTACATTTGTGCAATTTGCTAAAAAAAAAAAAAAAAGTGTTCATGTGATGTCACCCTATCAATATATCTTACCGGCAATTTTATAAAAGCCCTCTTTTATGGACATGGCCGATAAATGTCCGGGGAACACTATTAATGAAACTATTCATGATGTACTCCTGCAGAGTGAGGACCACCTTACGAATGGTTCGACAAACCGTGTTTTCCCCGCGCTTCTGTGCGTCACCCACCGTGCAGGAATGTAGGCTACCACTTGCAAAAAAAAAAAAAAACGCAACGCAATATTTGCGGTACAGTAAGTGCATGAATTCGACGTGTTAAATTCTTTATGTGCGGCTCAAGAAGTTCGCAAAGATAAGACATTCCTTTCGCGGAAAATCTGTATCTTTCATACAAATAACTATCAGGAAAGGCAAGGGGATTTTGTCTGGCTAAAAACTCTTTCTCTACGAAGTGCTCGTCAAACAATTTGCGCTGAGATGTCCACCGGATTTGGAAGAAAAGGTGAAGTCATTGTAACAGACACTGGGAATAAGTTACGTCACCTATATGTTTCTTTGCTCTCAGCTGATTGGTCAAACTTCAGTCTGAGATCTTGAATCCAGAACATAACCTGCCCCGGAGCAGGTTAGCCGTGCAGCGTAAGATACCATGGCGACGAACTCCGATTAAAGCCAAGCTACTTTCATAGTACCTAAAACCCAGGGTTGGCGGAAACTAAACTGAAACATAGCTGGCTAGCCACCTAAACCGGCTTCATGGTATAGGCCCCAGATCTATTCACCATACACCGGATTATTAAAAACCATATACTAAGTGGAGATTCATCTATCAAGAGTGATGATGCAAAAACATTGCAAACAATATATTAAAGAGTTTCAATGGGTTTTTTTTATTAAAAAATTATAATAATAATAGACCAGCTGCTCGCCACTGTTAAAAATACGTTTTTGAGGCCTCATCATTTATCAGTGTTTTGATGTACTCCTTTTTTTCTCATTGCATTGTGATCTTTATTGTTTATATTTACTTTTTATGTTTATTTTAGTTTGGTATTGTACAGCACAGTGGTCAACTTCTGTTGTTTTTATTGTGCTTTGTAAATACATTTTGAATTGATTTGATTTGATCCGCGAAAACGACCAAAAACGTATTGTGCTGGCAGGCCATTAATTAGCGATGTTACTTTGTAAAGAAACTACATGCATATAGACTAAACACGTGATATGCTTTCACATGACGTCAGCGTTTTCTATTTTTTTTAGTAGGGTTAGGGTTAGGGTTAGGGTTATCTCTAACCCCATTAGTTATTTTACCCAACCTGCTCTCCCTCATTACCCTCCCTATTTGTTCTCCTTGTGTATGGAGCCAGATCAGCCTCAAATATAATTCACAAAGTCTGATTTGTAAATTCAAAAAACAATTAATAAATACACAAGTAAAAGGATAAATATTTCCCCACATGCTCACACAAATGTATCTTACCTAAATAAATAAAAAAGTTTACACAAATATGTATACATCAAGTTCTTGAATTAATTTCCATCACATATTTATGAATGATGTTACATGTATTTATGGATCGTTGAATCTACATTTGCAAATCGTCACACATGTGTGGACTGCTTTGAATTTGTGTGAGGTATTTTTGAGACCTTCTTGACAGGTTAAGATTCATTAATAGCCTATCTTTTTTTTAGAGGATGTTCTGTTTAGCCAATGGCGGTGACCTTTTAATCCACCAATCAAAACACTCTTTACTGAGCAGACTCAAGAAGCTCAACGCTGCGTACTGTGTGATGCAAGTGGAATCTTCAAGATGGCTTGATTGACAATTGTGTGTGCAAAAAGAGAACAATACATTACTATAGAATATATTTTGGGACAGAGTTGTCACGATCCACACTCGAAGGAACGGGAAAAGGGAAGATCAAATAGCAGTAATTATTTATTTGGGAATTCCGTAAGCATAAATCCAGTCCAGGCAATTAGTCATCATCATAAATCCATCCAAAAAACAAGAACACAAACAGGGAACAGAAGTGGCATGATAATAGACAAGGAATCCATAACAAACACTAGACAGGCAGGGCATATATAACAAAGAACTAACAATGAATAACAGGGAACAGCTGGGTACAATGATGACGGGGAACAGCTGAGTGCAATGAACAGTGATTGGTACAGACAAGGATTGTGGGGGACACCGTGTGGGGAAGAGGACCTCTAGTGGACACCAGGGGTACACAAACCAGACACTGTGACAAGAGTAGCCTATACAGATGATAGTGCTTTGAAAATGCAGCAGTTTATAAGACTAATTATTTGTATTAATTGAAGTAATGTGTAATAAATGTGATAAAATAAAATAAGGTCTAAGGTGAGAGATTTATTGTCAATGTCAATTTTATTTATATTACATCATTAATCACAACCTAGGTTGACCAATGTGCTGCACAATAAAAATATAACAATAAGACAATACAATGAAATTAATAAAAAACACAATGCAATATAACTTCCTCATTGATTATATGCCAAATCCAGCATAATGTGGTCCCGTTTTTTAGTACTGGTTAAAAGTCTTGCAGCTGCATTTTTAACTATCTGCATTTTTAACTATTTATAAAGATGACTGGCTACTTGACAGAATAGGTTTTACTTTTACTAGTAGTTAAAGCTAAAAGAAGCATGATTTGACCACTGTATTTATGTGTTTGTCAAATTTCAGCCCATCATCAAAGACAACCCCTACATTTTTACCCCAAGGCTTCACAGACGAGGATAACTCACCAATATTTATTTTTGGTGTAAGAGAATCTGAAGAACCAAACACTATTATTTCTCTCATTAAAGAAGAGAATATGCTTCTCTATTTTTTACTCTCATTAAAATTAAGAAAATGTAAGGCCTTCACATCAGACAAACAGGTCATAAGTGCTTCCAGACCTTAAGAACTCTGTTTTAAAGGCAGATAGATTTGAGTATCATCTGCATAGCATTGGAACGACAGACCATGCTTCCTAAAAATAGAACCCAATGGGAGCATATATAATGTTAAAAGAATAGGAGCTAAGATGGAACACTGAGGAACACCACGGGTGCTTCATTTCTTATTTGTCATGTTTCCCATGTAGATGGCTTGCCCTGCCCTGCCTCGCCCCTGTTTCACTTGACAACAGAAACGAACACAGGAGGTGAAGGTGAATATTACAACAACAAAACAAAATAAACGAAGAGTTTATGTTACTGAGCAAAACAACAAAAGTCCTTGGAAAACAACAGAACAGAAAATATGTGACATCTGAAATGAATAGGGCCAGATAAGGAATACATCCAAAATGTGTAGGGGGGCACAACGTAACGCGGGGCTAGTTGTAACACACTTGTTTTAAATACTTCCACACATGCTAGGATGACGAAACTTGGTGTGTTTACTAGCTGCCATATCAACCCTATATAGAGGAAAAAATGCGCCACATTTTCTTTTTTTTGTGGAAGATATCCATAGACATTTATTAAACCATAGCAAAAGTAAATTTCTTACTTAAGTAAATTTTTCAAATAAATGTTTTGTGTTTATTTAAAATTAAACAAATCTGATATTATTTTAATCTCCAATATGTTATTTAACAGTTGAGATAGTTCTTTAATGCTTCACTATCTACCAGAAGATACTAGCAGGGTTTAAATCCCAGTTGTGCAGGCGGGGGCATGTTGTAACACTGCGTTACAATGAGCCCCTATTAGAAATATGCTATTATATTCTATAGTTTTATTAATTTTATTGAGAAAACGTGAGAAAAAGGTGAATAAAGACTGAGAGTCAATGTTCAGAAATTACTAATTATTTATTTGTTTTTAACTATGTTGTATTGCTGTGTTTTCATGTGTTCGTAGTCAAAACTCAAAAATGAGTAAATATTTTATTATTAAAAATTGCCATCATTTTATATGAAAAAGGTTTTTAATTGTATTTTATTTAGAAAATATTTTAGTTTGTCTTGTATATTCTTTTTATTAGATCAGATAACATTTTAAGCTGTCATATGTCATGTTACAATGTGCCCCTCACATGTTACAATGTACCCCACCTATGGGGCATGTTGTCACATTTCACTTCCATTCTTTCGGGGTATATCCAGAAAAAAGTATAAACTGTATTAATAAAACAAAACCACATAATTGTACTAGACATGTGGGAAATTAATGTGGGGAAAAATAAATACTCTGAACCATAAGTAGATTTACACAAACTGAGAAAGTCAAAAAGCGTTACTTTGTGCCCCGCCCTCCCCTACTGTTGGTGTGCTTCCAGAACAGGGTTGGGAAACACATAAACCAGTGTTACACTATAACATTGTAACATAAGTTTCATTATAACAGAAGTTATAATTAAATACATAATATTTGTGCATGTTACAGAAAGCAAAATCTGAATATAGAATTCATAATCAATCCTTAAGAAGAATTAGTCTGAATGCTTCTGCTGTGCAGTTCACTATAGGCGTCACATGTATTGATAAGCCAATCCAAAATGCTTGACGCAGGAAATATAACTTAACAGTCTTTAAGCAAGAACTATAACAGGAGAAATACAAATAAACTTCCACTCTTCCAACAAGAACTGAACAAAACAAGGATACACAGTAGCAAACAAAGGGAACTAGACGAGACACAGGTGTAACCAATCATTAACCAAGGAAACTAAAAGGGGAATAGTTAAAACTAAACTGAAAGGAAACACAGGAAACAGACAAAATGAAGCCGATCATAATCCTGACATTACTCCCCCCTCCCGTAAGCGCATCCCAGCGCTATTAACAAAAATCAAAGTGGCAGGAAGGAAGAGATCTTAAAGGGGGTGTGGATTTGGTCAGGGAAAGGGAGGAGTAGTGTGGCACACCAGGGCAGAGTCGATGGAGGGAGGAGCCAAGGTGGAGCCCTAAGGGGCCTCGTAGGCGGAGCCTGGGATCCGACCGATGGCAGCAGAGCTGGATTTTGTGCAGACTCCAGTGAAAACGTACTCGGTTACTAACGTAACCTCGGTTCTCTCTAGAAGAGGGACCGAGTACTGCGTAAGATATCTTACGCTAGGGGAAAATCCTTTTTCCGCGAGATATTGAAGCCAAAAATTATCCTTAATTTTGTAATAATGCAAAACGCGTTGCAGCAGCAATGCAGACATAGGCGAGACAGCTCGCGCGCCTATTGGCTGCTCTGCGGCAACTGCAGCAGCCTATCGAGCGAGGCCTGGCGTGACGTCAGACCCAATCAGGGCACTTCGCGCCCGCTGCGTCACGTCCCGCCGAAATGGGCGTGGTCTAGGCCTATAAATATCGCTCGCAGGCAGCTATTATCTGGTTTTTCATCATCGAAGCAACCAGAGCGTGTGCATGCACGGCAAGATACGCAGTACTCGGTCCCTCTTCTAGAGAGAACCGAGGTTACGTTAGTAACCGAGTACGTTCTCTTACGAGAGGTCTCTCGTACTGCGTAAGATATCTTACGCTAGGGGACCCAGTGTAAAACGCCGTGCGTGCTGAGATCTGACACCAAAGACCCAAGGGCGAAAGCCCGGGGTACATATAGTGCACAATCACTCAGTGAACTCACAGAGAGTCCGGGAAGAAGGAGGGGTGCAGCCTCACTTTCCACATAAAGTAGCGTCGAAGGGACGCAAATTTCATCATACAGACAGGGCGGGGTACGGCCTGAACTGATGGAAAAAAATGTGGGTCTTACACAGTTTGCCCAGCTTTAAACTGTCGAAAATTGAGCTGTGCTCAGTAAACGCAGCATTCTGAGCTGAACGCATCAGGTCAGATAATACTGGTAGTCTAGACCGACAGCAGCCTGGCCTGCAGGGCGGGAACCTCTAGGTTATAGAACCTTACAAATGTAGACGGGGAGGCCCAGCCTGCCGCCATACAAATATCTTGCAAGGCAATCCCACTCGACCAAGCCTACGAAGAGGCCATGCCTCTTGTGGAATGCGCTCTGACACCCAAAGGGCACTGCATGCCCTTGGAGGCGTATGCCAGCGCTATAGCATCAACTATCCATCTGGATAGGCTCTGTTTCGACGCGGCTAGTCCCTTAGAACGTCCGCTAAACGAAACAAAGAGCTGTTCCGTCTGTCTGAAAACAGACGAGCGAGACACATAAGCTCGTAATGCCCTGACTGGGCAAAGGAGGCTCGCGTCTCTTTCCTCATCAGGGACCGGTAGGGCTGACAGAGAGATAATCTGCGCCCTAAACGGTGTGTTGAGGGATTTTGGAACATAACCGTGCTTAGGTTTGAGTATAACTTTTGAGTCATTGGGCCCAAACTCCATGCACGCCGCGCTCACAGAGAGCGCGTGCAGATCCCCTATGCGCTTCACCGAAGCGAGAGCCAGCAAAAACACCGTTTTGAAAGACAGGTGTTTCAAATCGATTGACTGTAAAGGCTCAAATGGCGCACCTTTCATGGCTTCCAGAACCGTAGAAAGGTCCCATACGGGGACTGAGGGAGGTCTGGGAGGATTCAGTCTCCTAGCTCCTTTAAGGAAGCGGATGACTAAATCGTTCCTTCCTATTGACTGACCAAGCGTTGTTTCTGAGAACGCTGCTATAGCCGCCACATAAACTTTGAGCGTGGAGGGGGCCCTGCCCCCATCCAACAGCTCTTGTAGGAAGGAAAGCACCTCCGTCACATCACAATTTGTGGGTGACACACCACGGGCTGTGCACCAGCCCGAAAACACTGACCATTTCGAAGAATAGAGTCGTCTTGTAGACGGAGCTCTAGCCTGCGTGATCGTGTTTAATACTCCTTTAGGGAGTCCAACATGTACCCGTTGATGGCCCAGACATGAAGGGACCATAGATCCGGGTGAGGATGCCAGATCGAGCCGCGGGCCTGTGAGAGGAGATCTCTCCTCACTGGTACTGGCCACGGGGCAGTACTTGCTAACTGCATCACGGCTGGGAACCAAGGTTGGTTTTTCCAGAACGGTGCTACCAGCAGTACTGAGCATCCTTCTTCCCTGATCCGTTCTATCACCTGAGGCAGGAGAGAGACGGGGGGAAAAGCATAGAGCGGGCGGCGGGGCCACACATGGGCCAGCGCGCTCCTGCTCTTGGAGAAAAATTCTTGACAGTGAGCGTTTTCTTGAGACGCAAACAGGTCCACTTCCGCTCTGCCGAATTTCTTCCACAGCAGTTGGACTGTCTGTGGGTGTAGGGACCATTCGCCTGCCGGAACGTTGTTCCTGGACAGTCTGTCTGGTCCTATATTCATGATCCCTGGCACGTGCGCTGCTCTGAGCGAGCGCAGGTTGCACTGAGCCCATACCAGGAGGCGTTCTGCCAGCCTGTACAGTTTCTCGGATCTGATGCCGCCCTGGCGATTTATGTAGGATACCACAGACATGTTGTCCGAGCGGACCAAGACGTGGTGACCTTTTATTTGGGGACAAAAACGCGTCAGCGCGTTGTCTACTGCCAGCATTTCGAGGCAGTTTATGTGCAGGAGCTTCTCCCGTTCTGACCACTGGCCGAAGAACGGTCTGCCCTCGAGCAGCGCTCCCCATCCCGAGGTGGACGCGTCCGTGGACACCACTTTCACCCTCGAGGAAGTCCCCAGGCTTACACCTGATTGGTACCAGTCGTTCGCTTTCCAGGGTTTCAGCGCTGTAACGCATTTCTGATTGACCCTGAGGCGAAGCAAACCGGGTGCCCACGCTTTGCGTGGGACTCGCGCTTTCAGCCAAAACTGCAGCGGGCGCATGCGGAGCAGACCCAGCTGGAGTACTGACGATGCTGAGGCCATGAGACCTAGCATCTTCTGAAATCTTTTGAGCGGGACAGACGCGCCGCAGCGAAAAGAGTTCGCTGTGCGTCGAATGTCTACCGCGCACCGTTGTGATAGTCGCGCTATCATGGATAGTGAGTCCAGTTCTGTGCCCAGGAAAGATATTTTCTGACTGGGTGACAGGGAGCTCTTCGCCCAATTGACACTCAGACCCAAATCCTCGAGGTGATCGAGTAAAATGGTCGTGTGTTCTATGAGCACTGCGCGAGATTGCGCTAGAATCAGCCAATCGTCCAAATAATTCAGCACTCGCATGCCTCTCATTCTGAGGGGTGCGAGCGCCGCGTCCATGCACTTCGTAAATGTACGGGGTGCTAGGGACAAACCGAACGGCAGGACTGTGTACTGATATGCCTGGCCCTCGAAGGCGAATCTCAAAAATCGCCTGTGACGTGACGCTATCTGTATTTGAAAATACGCGTCTTTCAGATCTATTGACACAAACCAATCTCCTTGGCGAATCTGCACAAGGATTTGCCTGGTCGTGAGCATCCTGAACTGTCGCTTCACAAGCACTTTGTTCAGTTGCCTTAGATCTAGTATGGGTCTGAGACCCCCGTCTTTTTTCGGTACCAGGAAGTATCTGCTGTATAGCCCTCCTTCGCTCTGATCTTGAGAGAGGGGTTCTATGGCCCCTTTTCTCAATAGTTTCGTCACTTCGGCTCGAAGTAGATGTGCTACTTCTGTTTTTACCGTGGTCTCGACGCGCGCCACATAGCGGCGAGGGCGTCGGCGAAACTGCAGCGAATAGCCTCTTTTTATAATGTTCAGCACCCACTTCGAAACCCCGGGCAGCTTTGCCCATGCGTCTGCATGGATAGCTAGGGGTCGAATACAAAGCGCGCTCCGCTCGCTCAGCGATGGAGAAGCTTCTGTGTGCTGTAACACAAGCGTGTCGCTCGTGACATTTGAGGCATGGGGCGCGCTGATGACAGCGGGCAGATTGCCCGCGCTCGACTCCTCTACGGTGGTTAACCGCGAGGGGGAGGGCTGGGCGGTTCCCGTGGGAACTGTTATGTCTATGTGTGGATGTGGGCGCGGGACAGCGGGCACATTTATCACACCGAAAACATCGTTCGCTTGCGTGAAGCGAGTGCATGTTGGTTTCGTTTTTACAGAAACCGTGAGACATGCGTAACGTGGTGTTAGTGGGCACTGGGTAGTGGGCACATTCACCATGTTTGAAGCGCAACCGACCTGAGTCGGTTTTATGTGCGCGAGCCCTGTGTGACAGGCTGTGCTTATGTGTAGGGATGGGCACTGGGCAGTGGGCATTCTTACTACACACGAAACACCATCGGCCGTGGCCGGGACACCAGAAAATACGCTCTTTTGGGGATTTATCTGGGTAGCCGTGAAAACGGCATTTGTGTGCAGGCAAGCGGGTGACAGAACCGACTTGTTGGCTGCAGAAAACACTGGAACAGTCACATTTTCTGGAACTGGACGAGCGAATAGCTTTGGTGTGAGTCCGGCCGCAGCGGGACTGGAACACCGTCGTTTTCCTAGCTGTGCTAGGACGACTTCGGGGCCTCGGGCTTCACCGTAACCTTAGGTCGCGGGCCGCGTCCTGCGGGGCGGCGACCGGATGAGCGGGAGCGCGGTCTCGCGCTTCTGGCCTGGCGGCGCTGTGAAGTGGAGGCAGTGGACGGTGGCTGTGGCTGTGAGCTCTGAGCAGACGGTTTCGCACGGCCTGCTGCAGAGCTGGAGCGCTTCGGGAGGAAGTGCTTCATAGCCTGAGACGCTTTCTGTACCTCTGCGAATCTCTCCGCGAAATCTTTGACGGAGGATCCGAAGAGGCCTGCGGCGGAAAGCGGGGCGTCGAGGAACGCGGTGCGCTCAGACTCGGCCATTTCCGAGAGCGTCAGCCATAGATGTCTCTCAGACACGGTGAGAGAAGCCATAGTCCGTCCAATGGCTTGCGCTGCGGACTTAGTAGCACGAAGGGCGAGGTCCGTGGCACTCCTTAAGTCCGGCACGCAGATCGCGTCAGGTCCTTCCTCATCCAGCTTACGGAGGAGATCGGCCTGGAAGATCTGGAGCGTTGCCATGGTATGCAACGCTGACGCAGCTTGCCCGGCGGCGGAGAAAGCGCGGTGGAGCAAGCTCGACGTCGTGCGGCAAGCTTTAGAGGGTAGGGCCGGCTTAGCGCGCCGTCCAGCGGAGGGCGGGCATAAGTGGGCCGCTATCGCCTCTTCAACCGGCGGCAGCGAGAGGTATCCTTTGTTCTTGGCATCGTCAACGGCGGAGAATGCCAAAGAAACAGCAGGACGCACTCTAGCAGAATAGGGGGCGCTCCAGGACTTGGCGACTTCTTCGTGTAACTCAGGAAGAAAGGGCGCCGGTCTGGACACAGGTGAAGCGCGCTCCCCAGGCAGGAAAAATCCATCCAGCCGGTTGTGAGCGGGCTGCTCAGGCGAAGACCACTCGAGGCCGAGGCTCGCCGCGGCCTGTGCGAGTACTCGCATGAGTTCCGTCTCGATGGAAGCTCTTTTGCCTGACGAAGTGCGGGCAGGGGGCGCGGGGTCCTCAGAGCCCGCCCAATCCTCACTGCCTGACGCCAGGATAGAGCAGGAATCATCCTCTCCCAGCAGGGCTTCCTCATCCGCGATATCAACGGAAGCGGCGGCAGACGGCGGCCGCTGTCCGTCAGGAAGCGAAACAGAAGAAGCCGGGGAAGCAAGCGGGCGAACCGGCGAGCTTTGGCGGCTGAGGGAGGGTTCCGGGGCCCGCTGGGCACGGCGCTTTTTACGGCGCGACGCCGCGGCGGGCGGGGGAGCAGTCTCGGTGAAGACGGCTAGGCGAGTCCTCAGAGTCGCCATTGCCATCAGCTCGCAGTGAGGGCATCCGCCGTCAGCGAGCGCGAGAGCTGCATGTTCCTCACCCAGGCAGGAAACGCAGATCACGTGGCGGTCCCCGTCGCTGAGTGTGGCTCTGCACGAGCCGCAGGAAGGCGTCTTTAAAAAGACGCTAGCTCTTTTAGAAATGTGTGTCGCAGCGGCGACACACACACACAGAAATACAGTGTAATAAAGAGAAGGATATAAGCGCCGGAAAGCGCAGCAGGAAGGCAGGAAGGCGGCGCGGCCAGCGACTTCAGTGACTCGTCCCGCTGAAGGTGCTCTCTCTCGACGGCGCGGCTCCTAATCCAGCTCCAGCGATGCGTGTGCTTCGCTTGAAGGATGAAAAATCAGATAATAGCTGCCTGCGAGCGATATTTATAGGCCTAGACCACGCCCATTTCGGCGGGACGTGACGCAGCGGGCGCGAAGTGCCCTGATTGGGTCTGACGTCACGCCAGGCCTCGCTCGATAGGCTGCTGCAGTTGCCGCAGAGCAGCCAATAGGCGCGCGAGCTGTCTCGCCTATGTCTGCATTGCTGCTGCAACGCGTTTTGCATTATTACAAAATTAAGGATAATTTTTGGCTTCAATATCTCGCGGAAAAAGGATTTTCCCCTAGCGTAAGATATCTTACGCAGTACGAGAGACCTCTCGTAAGAGAACCAATGTGACAACAGCCCGGGGGTAACAAGCGCCAGCTGGGAAGTCCAAGGCAGTGCCGGTGGCTTGTGGGAGCAAGGTAGGGATGGAGGCCTGGCAAAACAGGGGCTGCATCCGAAAACCTTGGCAGCTAAATTGCTAGGCTGCCCTGTCAGGCAATAACTACACATGAAGATACCTGACTTCTGAGGCAGTGTAACGATTTAATGATCGGTAACAAAACAGAGAGCGCTTTGCTGACAACAAATTGAATATATAATTACCACAATACTAAATTCTCACTAGGAATGTCATCGAAAGTGGGAAAAGCTGGTCAAAATGTACACTTTACACAAACCCTACCACCAACCTCAAATTTCAGACGCCATTTTTATTTTTTAGCTCAACAGTCAGGTAATGGAACGCACAGGATTGTGGGATATCAAAGGCAGCGAAGGATCCATCTATGCTGCCTTCAAAAATAGCTCAGATGAAGGTATATCAGGAGACAGGATGTGGCATGATCATTGGATTGGGACGTGCCTTGTTACCTTCCTACCTCTATATTCTGTCTGCAGAGGTAGCATTTTTCAGTTTTCGGATGCAGCCGCCTGGCAGAACAGGGTGACGACGGAGGGAAGGAGGAGCCTGGTGGAGCAGAAGGGGTGGAGTGTTGAGGTGCAGCCAGAGGCCCGGAAGTCCAGAGCGAAAGACCATGGTGGAGCCTGAGGGATGGCAGACCATGGCAGAGCAGAGGAAGCGCAGAGCCAAAGGACTGACAGGCCGAGGTGGAGTCATGGGCCTGGGGGCCGGATCTGTTTCACAGAGCTATGCTGGAGGTGAAGGGGCCTGAGGTGGACCGAAGAGCTGTACGGAGTCAGCAGCGAAGGCAGAGCCGAGGAGCTGCGAGGCACCAGAGGAGCAGGCGAATCCAGGGCCGTGGACTGACCTGACGGTGCTGACTCTGTGATGGACCTGGCGATCAGATCCTGCCTCGGTACAGATGTGGTGACAGGCTCTGACTCTGGGATGAACTCTATGGCTGGCTCTGGCTCTGTGATTGGAGAGGTTTTTTTTTTTGCTCGTGATACGAGTCAGGCACTGGCTCATGATTTTGGTCCGTGGAGGATCTCTGTGGAGGTGAATGATGGAGCTGGAGGATCTCTCTAGTTGTCTGGGACACTCCTGGCAGGGGCGATGTGTCCTATCTGGATCGGGCAGAGAGATGGCTGCTGGAGATGTTAAAAGTCCCGGGGAGTTGGAGTTGATGGTGGCGTTGTCCTCGACGACTCCCACGGTGAGGAGGATCCGCAAACCCACAAGGTATAATCAATGAACTCGATTAAAGGTGATCTACCCTCAACAGCAGCATCTATACGATGATGTACAACTACTAAATCCAGAGAAACTATTAAATACATTTCCAACAAGAGTCGACAACCTACAAAGAACTGAACAAAACAGGGAGCATAAATACACGGTAGCAAACAAGGGAACTAAACGAGACAGGTGTAACTAATCAGTAACCAAGGAAACTAACAGGGGAATAATCAAGACTAAACGGAAAGGAAGTACAAGAAACATACAAGTCATCAAGAAACAGTACAAGTCACACAAACAAAAAGACAAATAAACCAAACATAATCCTGACAATAGGTGTTTATTTAAAAATCTATTAGTTGAAATATTAATTTCTCATTGCAATGTACTGACTATGTTCTTAATCTTTACTGATATAATGATTTGGTTATGTCAGTAACATGGGTATACTTTTTTTCCTGAGACTTGTTTATTATGATATTTGATAGCTGAAAATTACAGTAGCCTATTATATGAATGTCATGCATACTGATACAGATATTTTGACCTTCTATAGATAAATTACCTGTGTCAAAGGCTTCATTTATCAAAGACAAGGGCATCATTCACAAAAACTGAAAATTATATTTATCATCTGAGTCTAGTGAAACCTTCACATGTGTGTTTCTGTAGATTGTGTTCTACTGTATTACTGTGAAGATCCCACATACTGGAGTGTGTTCTTCGGTTTTCATGCCAACTGCGTCTGCTGAAACCAAAGCAATGCATTATTTGTAAATATATTATTTGTAATACCAACATGTGAGAACATTTTGAAAGCAATTGCTTAATGTTCTAGTGGTTACACTTTATTTCACTTTAAATAAAGGCCTGTTCACACCAAGAACGATAACTATAACGACAACTATATTTGCATCCCCACCAACAAACGATAATGGTCTGTTTATTCTAAGCTCACACACTGCGGTTTCAAAGTGTGTAAAACATCATTGAACATGTTTTTGCTGTTCTTGTTGCATTTACACGGCTTTTTTGCAATAATCACAACATGAAAATTGTATTCCTTCACATGCCTAGTTGGGGGACCATCAAAATAAAGTGTTAGCTGCTTATTAAGCAGACGGTCTACTAATACTCTAATGACTGCTAGTTGACATCTTACAAAGTTAGTCTACCTAGAGTTAGTAGAATGTAAAGTTGACTATCAAAATTAACTGTTACCGTTCTTGGCTCTTAGAATGTATAGTAAACACCTTGACAGTTAACACATTTTTACATACATAGAAATATAGAGAGTTAACATGAAACCTGATTCTTGTTCATGCACGTCCCACAGAGACATCCGATCAGTCCGTTGACTACCTGTGCCAGTAAAAGCACAGCCTCTAGGGTACCGATGCTCAACAGGATTGAAAACAGGACCACGTTCCACATCACCACATTCTGCGGTCTCTGGCACTCTCTCCATGATGTCTGGTTAAACAGGTAACTCTCTCTGAACAGAGGAAAGGGGGAAAAGTCATTGCAAAATTAAGTATCCTCAAAGGCCTCTTCTAACTGCGCAAGGCCAGTGTTTTTCTCATATTCATGCAGTAGTGATAACAGTGATGACAGATTCCTGCAATAAAGCTAATCCTAATAAACTAAAACTGGCGACATGTGCACATTCACACCTGTGCGCATCAGTTCAAATTAATATTAATGCAGCAATCATACAACACTCTGATTGTCAAGGTTCTGTTCAGCTAGTTTTATTTTCATGCACTTTTAGTTAGTTTTTCTGTCACTTGTCCTCCTAGTTTCCTGCCAATCATTAGTTTCTATGGACACAGATGAATCGTCACAGCTGCTTATCATTTGGTTAATTATCTCTGTGTATTTTAGTTCCTCCTTGTTCACTTTTAAGTTGTCGGTTGTTGTTTGTGTTTAAGCTTGTGCTAGACACGTTGTTACGTTGCCAAAGTCTCTGTGGATTTACAGTATTTTGCTCATTAAATACTTTTGTTTTGGAAATTCAGAATCTTCTTCATCTTTGAACCTGACTGATTGAGACACTGAACACCAATCTCTTATCAAACTGCTGTTGCTGCTCTAATGCTTAAAAAGACCCAAAAAGACTAGGCCTATTTCTAAACGTTTTCTCGAATGACAAAAGATTTACCAATAGATCAAATGTCATATATATATACATATGTGAGAACCCAAACGCAATTTATTTACAAAACAAGATAAATACAAAACAAAAGTATGACCAGGCATGGAAAACTCTAAACTAAAACAGGAACACAAACCAAGACTAGAAAACAAGATACTAGAGCCAGGGCATAGAACAAACAATACTCGACAAAGACCCAAAACGTGACATATATGGTGCACTGTTGTTTTTGAATGGTACCCTATAATGGGCAAATATATTCAGCTATGAAAATGTAAAAATGTCAATGTGAAAATGACATGAAAACACAGTTGTAGCGACAATGACCTTCTTGTCACTTAGAGGTGTTGTAGGATTATTTCTGACGCGTGAGATCCAAACAAGACGCTTCTAGTCCTGTACCGCATTTATCCCTTTATTTGTCACAGTTCCGATGCCAAAACACATTATAATCCACAAGTTAGCATGTCCATACGATCCTGACATGGTCAAAAATGGTTTGCTTCCCTCATTAGTTACACCTGACTTCACTTGCTCTCTAGCTAACTATATACCTCTTAAACCCACACTCCACCCAGTGTCCAACAGTGGAACTACAACAAATTATAAATAGAGCATAATGGCTCTTACAATATGTCATTTTTGTATCATGTATTCACTTTACAAACAAAAAATTAAATGTGTGTGTTTTTCACGTTACTCTGTAGTCCAGTTTAAGAATGGGTAGATAAAGGTCCCGTCTCCCGTGTCACACAGCGGGCCGTCCTGCAGGCCGACGGCAGAGATGATCATGCAGTACAGCGCTCCAGCGACACCCAGCACAGACATCAGCATGGACAGCATCATCTGCAACACACACACACACACACACACACACACGCATCAGTCCAAACACACAAACCACTGGCTCAGCTTCTCTCACGCCGCTCTTTGCCAGGGCCAAATGTAGCCAAATTTCACATGAAATGCTGTGTCTGATTTTGTTGCAGATACAGATGAAATTACTGTTCACATATAAATGTTGAAAGAAATGGCAACTCTTGTACATGTGAGGATATATTCAAGAACTTTATTCTGATAAAGCTTCATTTTGTCCATTATTTGTCCAAGAATCGAAGCATATATTCTTCACCTATCTCAATCATAGTTGTCACGTACAACAATTAGTTTATTACCAATAACAAAGCTTTTAACATTTTATCCTTGATTTTAACTGGTCATTCGCAAAATGTAGCGCTAAAATATGGTTGCATGTTGTGTGTTTGCCATAATAGTTTGCCACTCATATTGCAAGTGAACTTTATAAAGATGTTTATTAAGAAGAATACTGTATAGAATAGGCTTCACATTTTTGAATAAAGATTTAGCAAATGCACATGCGGCTCACACAAAGAGAAAGTGCCTCCAACACCTCATCAGAGACCTGAACTTTGTGAACGCCAGCAGAGAGTGACTCACCCCACATCTGTTTGCACAGCAGCTGCCCTCGTGCCCTGCAGCCTTCATCACTGAAGCAGGCAAAAACGCCTGCAAACACGGACACCAATAACAGGAATCACACACTGAATGGACGCTTGTATCTCTTTCTTTCAGAGACCCTCAAAGCTTCAGACTCACCAACAGTCCTCCTCCGATGACCCCGGGAAAGAACCAGATCTTTTCTGTGATTTCCTCGGTCCTCCACACCTCACCATTGGGAAAAAACAGCAAGATGTTTCCAACTATGGCTAAGAGGCCGAGTGGAAAGAGAAGGTCTCCGGTGCATTTGGCACACTTCCCCGTACACATGATGACCTGATTTGGGTTTGTTGCTTAATCAGGGGGTAAAGAGAGTTTTCTTGTATTAAAATTACGAACCAGAAGAGACTGAGAGTATTCTGTTACATACTATATGAAAGATGAGCAACATTCCCATTTTTTATTACTGCATTGTCCAGGATCATACAACAATGGAAAAGAATAAAAATACAAAATATTCAATTTACAAACTACAGCTACTATAAACAAAAATAACATATTTTACCTGTTTCCTTGAGGTCTCCTGTTCTACCTTCCTCCACTCGTTGAGTAACGGATTGTTCTAATAGTTCCTGGTGGGGCTAATAATTGTCAAGTAGTTTGTGAAAAGTTGGCGAAAACCAGGAAAGTGTTCAGTATCGTGAGACCACTAAAGGTAATGTAAGCAAAAGCATGTATGACACACACAGGCACCTGTCCCTGCGGTCAATGACCCTGCTTTAAAAAAAAAAAAAAAAAAAAATCTGTTTCAGTCACATAAATCAAAATGTATGTCTTTTTTAAAAGTGGACAAAATGTCTAAAACTTAAATCTATGACACCAAAAATTCCTGTTTACTTATAATGAATGAGACCTACATAATAAATAAAATGTTAATGGAATAAAAAAAACATCATTGAATCCCATTTAAAAATATAACTTCTTACATTATTGCCTCCTACACTTTGTGATTAGGTATTATTATCTTATTTTTATTCAAGCAGAAATTAAGGTTGTCTTCCACTGAATGGGTGACATTTCTGTCTCCAGGAATTCTAGAACCATGAACTCTAAAATACATTTTATTATTAGGCACAGTGTAAGCTAACTGCAAATTTAAAATGTATAACTTACTCTTTCCTCTTCAGCGTTCTTTTAAAAAGTTGCCAGCCATATAGCTCGTCCTGGGTCGACATTTCAGTCAGTAACATTAGGCAGTTTTGATTCATATGCTGTTTAATGTTAATGATCACATTATTTAACATATGATTAAATATCGCTTTTAAGCCGGAAAATTCAGTCAATGGCGGGAAAAGAGTTAAAAACATTAACAGGCAGGGTATAGGCAATTTGTTCCAGAAAATGTTTTTGTTATGCTGGTTGCAAGTCTCTTCACATACTGATATCAATAAGTTAAGTGGTCTAAATGTATTCATATTTATATAGGCTACTGTATGTCGTCTGTGGAAGGCAAAGGGCAATAAAATGTTTGTCCAATCATTGCATTCAATGTCATACCTGCCTGTCAACGTATGTATTTTCATGCCTCTGCGCACCTGCTAGCACAGACATCACACAACGTCATCAGCGTGTTTCATGCTGTGCAGAGAAAAGCCCTATTCGGACGGGACTAGTTTCACAGGGGGACATTAGAGAAATTTCTGTTTCACAGACGTACTCTGAGATTTTAATCCTGTCCTAATCTGCCATGTCTGTCTTTTTCTCACACGACCTCTGTAAAAATTCCAGAGCAAATTACCTACTGTTTTTCGTCAAACTCGGCGGTCCTCGGAGAAATCTAATCCCGTCCGAATGCGAATGTCTGTGATTGCCGAAAATGTTTTTTTTTTCCAAAACGCTTTTTCTTGTGTGTTTTGGTCAACGTGAACTACCGTACAATCTCTCGCTATCGCGCCGGTATTCAAGTTTCTGCTTTTTGCGCACCGATAATGGATGTAGATGTGCTCGGTACACTGCGAAGAAATAAAAAAAATTAAATCAACAAGAAGAGCCAAATCACGTAAACTGTTAAGACTGGCTACTGTAATATCAGTTTCAGGTAAGATTACTTTCATTTCTGCACTTAATTACATAACGTGTAAATTATATAAGTTAAAACTTTTTATTCCAGTGGGTTTATTATAAGAACCCAGTTCTATAAAATCATAATGATAAATGTATGTTTAGTTTTTTTATACTACAATTTTTGTAAAATGTTTACAAAACACTAAATACGTTAGGACGTTTTACTTTATATTTCGCATTCTGAACACGTGATCTTCTGCAATGCCCACATGTAAAACACAGACACTACCTCGGTAATAAACACAGAGATTTTAGTCCCGTCCGAATCCGTACATGAAATCACAGGTTGATAAGAATTGTAACTCAAACGTCGTTTGGAAAACTAGTCCCGTCCGAATAGGGCTTTAGACAGACGTCAGTCACCGAGCACCACAAACGAAACTGCAGCCACCTTTTACAGTTCCTCCTGAACCAAAACAACCAGTTTATGCTGCATTCACGCCATAACTTCTGCAATTTGGAAGAGATGGAAACCTGTGACATTATACTTCGGTTCATGACTCGATTTATGCATTTCAATGGCAACACTATCAACGGCGAAATGAATCTGCAGCAGTCAGGTGTTTATTATTATTGTAATGTTATGTGCTTTGAGACATGAGGTTTTTTAACGCCGTCTCTCGTTTCGTGATGCTTTGCAAAATCTGCTGTGTGCGTTCATGTATTTTTGAAGAAGGCATGGTTTAATAAAGACTAGCAACACTTAAAAAATAGCATTTGTTGCATGTCCCCACCCTCTATCTCTATAGGCCTACCTTACCATGGAATATAATTACTACATATTTATTTTTTTTTTGCATTGTTGTGTGACTTTATATCCAATATATGCTTTAAAATATTTTTTTTTTCATGAGAAATCCAAAATATTTTATATAAAATACACATGTTAGTCATGTCCCCAGGCTTACTCTAGTCTAACACATTCCCCCCTCTGAAAAACTTTGCCATGCCACAAGACACATTTTCAACAGGAAGTTGCATCATATGGATCTTCTGAAGGCAATGGGAAGACCAAAAGTAATTCCTCTCATTTTCTTTTCTATATATTTTATATTTTCTATATATTTCTATATACCTGTCTTAGAAGGTCAATCTCAACATACTGTCCTGTTGCCTAAATTATTTGTTAGATGTTATTGGTTTATTTAAAAAAATTCTACTTTTTGGTAAGTCACTAGAATTCACTCAGTATCCTCATGCTAACAGTATACCATGTAGCTATATTTCATGTATTTGCTAATTCTATGCTAAGAACTCAGTCCTGTTACCTTTAGTCCTGTAACTCATATAAACCATAACAGTGACAGGGGTGAGTAGCATCCTCTGGTGTATTGATTTATTAGTGTGAATATTAGTTTATGTAATATTTACTTTATTTTCAAGTTTTAAAGTTACCGTTACTTAAGTTGTAGACTTATCAGTTTTACAATATGGGAGCCAATCCACCACTAAGGCTACGTTCACACTGCAGGCTGAAACGACCCAATTCCGATTTTTTTGCCCCTATGCGACCTGTATCTGATCTTTTCATGACAGTCTGAACGACACAGATCCGATCTTTTCAAATGCGACCCAGGCCACTTGGGTATGTGGTCCCAAATCCGATACATATCCGATCTTTTCAAATGCGACTTCAGTCTGAACGGCCAGGTCGCATTTATCCGACCCGCACGTCATTGATACGCGAAAAACGTCATAATCCTGCGTTGAAGTAGTCGTCGGTTTGAAAACGGACTGCATATTCGTCGAGCTGAGGTAAATCTGCCGAACGGGTCGACCTCGACGAGCCCGTTAATAAAAAAAAATAAAAAATAAAAAAAGCCCACGGCCATTATATATATACGTTATGTTAACTTATTTGTGCTGAATCTGATATTAGATAGGTCAGCGGCTGCTGTCTGGCTCTTGTGTAACGGTCGCTGCGCGCGCTCGTGTGTGTGTGTGTGTGTGTGTGTGTGTGAGAGAATCACAGTTAAAGTTTAGCTACTTCCGCAAACAACAAGTGACGTCGTTGACCGTTGAGTACTCTTCTGCGCATGCGGGTCACTTCTGGGTCATTTCACGTTCACACAGGAGATCACAAAAGGTCGCATTTAATTGGAAATGTGAACGGCCTTGCAAAAAAATCGAATTTTTTCAAAAAATCGGAATTGAGCATTAAGCCCTGCAGTGTGAACGTAGCCTAAGTGCTGCAGAAAAGCAGTGACTCTATTGCTCCCGACGCGATGCAGACCCAGAGAGGAGACAAAAATATTTAGAGAAGGAATGTGAAAAATACAGAAAGGACCTCAAGTCAGGCAGGAAGAACTTAATCAATGACCTCAGTCAGAGAGAAAAACACAGCCCCTAGTTATCACCAGAGTAAGCTGCACATCCACAGCCAAGCACTTCCAGGTCTACTTTATGAAATGGATCATGTGCCAAAGACAATGTGCTGGGGTTAATGAAAATAGTCATGATTACATTACACTATGAATTTAGCTATCAGGTCATAGAGATTAATTTAACAATGTACCAGTACATTTTCGTGACTATTGCACTGTGTCATTTACTGATGAATGTTGTTTTTTAGGCAACATAATCAAGGGTAGAGAAGACGCCGAAAAAACGAAAGAAGCTTCGTCAACAGATCCAAGAACTAAAGGTTCTGTTGAATCCGGAATCAGAAAGACGTGAGACTGACCGGCCGGTCCGGGCCAAGCATGTGGAAAACCGTCCGATTCCGGTCCCTGGCCGGTCGATCGGTGCATCTGTAGAAGGATATGAAGGTTAACTACACCTACCAGCGAAGGAGGAACAACAGGGTTACAAAGTGAGAGCTTGTTACTTAAGGAATGATGTGAGTCGCATCACCACTTTGAAGAGGCAGATCCTCACTCAAAAAGCATTCCTTTTGGATGCCATGAAAAATTTGCAAAGGAAGTTTTTGGCTGAAGAACAAAGCTCTTACTCACTCTTCTGTAAGCTCAGACCTTTCTGGGTTGTTCATCCGCCGAGTGATCGGGACATGTGCATGTGCAAGATGCATGAGAATCTGGGTTTTCTTGTGCAGAAGCTACACTACTTGAAAGTGATCAGCACAATCAATCGGGATTTCCTTGTGAAAGAGATCTCATGTGACACAGAAAATATAAAGTGTATGAATGGAGAATGTTCTGACTGCAAGGACCTCTCTTTCCCAGTCTCTACAGAGTACAATCCAGAATATAAAGTGTCTTATATCCAGTGGGTAGTTAAGCAACACAAGAATGACCCCAAATGGCGAAACATCTAAAGTCAAAAAAAAAAAAAAAAAAAAAGACTTCTAGACCAATCAAGAAGAACTGCTGGAACAGCAAAATCTGCTGCTGCACAGGATTTAAGAGGCACACTTTTAACATCAACAATCAGTTTATCCACTACAGGGCGTTGAGACAAAGCTTGTTTTTTACTGAGCTATTCAGACGAGGATTCAATGCCGGAACATGGAACTTCTTTGAGGCAAAACATGGGAAGGGAAGGTGCCCTGAAGAGGAGGGCTGACAGTCTAGTTAGCCAAGGAAGAGACATTCCTGATTCTGCAGAGCTGTTTTCTGTGTTTCAAGAGACTTGTTTTTTTGTCAGCGAGGAAGCAGTTGAGACAACCATTTCAGAGATGCCCAATTATGTGCCACCAGTTCCAGTCCATCAGGTAGTGTCCCTAGCCCATGGAGAACTGATTTAAAGGGGACGTCAACTGCTTGTGCACAACAACACAACATCTGAACTGTCTGGTGTCATCACAGATATACTGATCTACATACAAACATGTTACGACCCCCGATATAGTCTAGGGGTTCAGGGGTCTAACATTTTAAATGTACATTAAAGAGAAACATATATAATCTATGTGCTGTACAAAGACCCACCAATCTAGGTAACTGTGCAAAAAGCCAATACCTTTATTTAGTACAGCAAGGTTATATAGGCAAGAGTGAAGCAAGACAAACATAAAGAATAGATAATATATACAGTGGATATATGCAGAATTTCTGTAAGATGGTCAATACCACAAAGAGGAAGAGTGGACGTGGGTGGCGCCAAAGAAAGGAAAGTAACAAAACCAAACGAAGTCTAACTTTTAAATAACCTCTAATCCTAACTAAGAAAATAAAGAAAGAAAACAAAGATCTTCAGCGTCCGTGATGCCCTATCTAATCTTCACTGACTACTCCCAGTAGTCAGGGGTGGTAGTGGCGCAATGGATAAGACACATGCCTTTGGTGTGAGAGACCCGGGTTCGAATCCACTGTGAGACACCAATGTGTCCCTGAGCAAGACACTTAACCCCTAGTTGCTCCAGAGGTGTGCGACCTCTGACATATATAGCAATTGTAAGTCGCTTTGTATAAAAGCGTCAGCTAAATGAATAAATGTAAAATGTAAATGTACTCCCAAAACCAGAAATACATGGAGTGGCACTCGCCCCTAACCTAATGTACTAGACAACCCGAAAACCCTACGTGTTGCAGTGTATGTCATGTGACGTTCTTACCTGTCCGCCTCTTTCAGGACTAGTAACATACAGTGGGAACACTGTATACGAACTCATGTTACATAAAACAAAAGAAACAAATACAAGAAGAATTTACACATACACACAAATCAAGCAACACACAAACAAAAGGGTTACAGCAATAACAGCAGGATAATTTGTGCAAGATATCAACATAAAGCCGCGTGGAGGGGAGAGAAACGTCTGGCGTTCTCTTTTATCTGAGGTGGTCTTTTCCCATTGGCGACAGATATGATGGATGATGTCAGCGCTGATGATGATTGACAGATTACTGGACCAATCACGGGTACCTAAGAAGTGAAAGTAAACAAGAGAAGCGGGGAGAGAAACCAAAAAAAAAACCACACACGCAACACAGGGACGTAACAAAACATAATGTGTGTTTGGGTCAAACAAGGGTTTAGCCAATGGTTGAGTTGAAGTGCAACTGTCACTCAAGGCTGTCACCAAGGGGACAGTGACCCCTCTACACCCATCCCATCCCCCATTGTTTTGCACAAAGTGAGGAGCAGAGAAGAGACTCAGACAGATCGGGAGAATGTTGAGCACTAGAAAAAGGAGTGATGTTTGGACTTATTTTGTTGAAACTTCAGCCACTGAAGCAAGACATTGTTTTCCAATAAAGGAGGAAGCACTTCAATGTTGAGAAGACACTTTAAAACCTCACATCCAACTCTGCTGTTAGCACACGTTAGAACAGAGAGTGAAGACCGTGGCCCTGCAACAGCTGGAGCTGTTTCCACCATCAGCACCTCTTCAGCTGGATCTTTGACTTGTTTGGCTGGCACCTGGACCACATCTGCAGAATCCAGTATACCAGCAGCACCACCACCATCCAAGGAGCAGTTAGGCCAAGGAGGCCACAACAGCAAACCTCTATGAGCTGTTGCATAACACGACCAATGGATTCGTTAAGACAGAGCAAATGTAACAGGGTTAAAAAGAACATTCATTCTAATGACATTCAAAGTGTTAAATTACATGAGGTTAATCTACATCAAATGGTGTTTTGGTGCCCTCTAGTAGTGGTTATTATACTGCAGACGTTCGTTATTTTGTCCATGATCACGCACCGTAGTTCAGTAGAAAATGTCTGACACTGCTGCGGGTAAGCGTGTTTCTCGTCTCTCCACTTATTGTGTTTAAATATGTCATAAATGTGTGTTTAATATGAGCTACTCGAAATGTAAACGTTTGTAGTGATTATATCAACCAATGCGTTGGATGGTTTTATATGTCCGATGAAACTTTGTTTAGTAATTATCGTTGTGCCTCGTGTCTCATAGTGAAATTAACATGTGCTGCTGCTAATGTAGCCTCAGATGGCTAATTGGAAAACACAGTTACCTTTAATGAGAGTGAGGTTGTTCATTTTATGTTTTTCTTATTTCAGTTTTTTATGTCTGCAGTATGTATCAACTGGTGTATTGATACATGTTGATGTATTCCTCAGACACCATCATCGTTGCTGCGGAGAATAAAAAGAAAAGAACTGACAACCAGAGTATTTGTGTGCGTCATCATTTTGGAGTTCGCAGCGTCTGTTAAAGACGACAATCGTTACACAAACTAGATGAGGCTCTGGTCAAAATGATTGCTTGTGACTTTCAGCCATTTTTTATAGTGGAGGATTAAAGGAATATTCATATCTTCTGGACCCATCATACAGCCTACCTAGCAGAAAAACACTAACAACAACTGTAATGCCTAGGCTGTATGACAAGTGAACAACTGACATAATGGACAAAATCAAGAGTGCATCTGCTGTATGTCTTACAACTGGACCTCTGTGACTACCTCAAGTTACATGGCTGTGACTTGCCATTTCAGAGAGGATTTTCAGATGACCTCCTATCTCCTGGACTGCTTCGTCTTGACAGACAGACACACTGCTGCTCACCGGGCGAGTGAGCTGACCAGGGTTACAAATGAATGGGGTGTGGGTGACAAAAATGTTGCTTGTGTCACAGACAATGCAGCAACAGCCCAGAGAGACCTCCTCCACTGGGACAAGCTGGAGGCCACACAAAAACAGATGGGTCAAGAGCAGCTGCGCTTAAAACAGGATCTGGCCGCATGGTGGAATTCAACATTTTACATGTTGAAAAGATTTATTGAAATCAAAGAGCCAATCATCTCTATCCTGGCTCTCACTAACCACCAACCTTGTCGCCAGAGGAATGGGAAATTGCCAGAGAAATCGTGGATATTATTCATCCATTTGAGGAGGTCACCACTGAAGTGAGTGCAGGAAAGTATGTTTTTTTTGTGTGTTTTTTTGTGATTAACATTCATATTAAAACAACATTTTAAACTCTATATCTCTTAACGATGCATGTTTTCCTGTAACCTTATTTTTAACAGAGAAGTATGTGTAATATTGATTTTGGCTTTGTTATATGTACAGTATGTAAACAATTGTACATTTTTGTAGGTTTGTGACTGCCTCTAAAATCATTTTGATGACGAGGTCTTCAGAGGATTGTTGCCCGGTGTCAAAGGAATCCCTCCAGCTTTGCACCTGTTAAAAAACTAGTGGACACCCTGATGTCAGAAATGACTGGAAGGTTTGGCAGAGTGAAGCTCATTGAGAAGCTTGCTGATGCAACATGCTTGGATCCAAGGTTCAAAAAGCAAGCCTTTGTCAACCACCAGGCAGCAGAAGAGGTCGTAAAGAGGGTTACCGCAGCTGCCGAGTGAAGAGGAGAATCCTCCAGGTTCTGGTGCGACTTCCAGTGCAGAGGCCTGGCCAAGCTTGAGGCCTTCTGCTACCACGTCAGATGCTACGGTGGAGATGCGGAGACACTCTTACCCCGCACATCAGACCCTCTGGCATGGTGGAGGACATGTTCACCCATTTACAAAAGCCTTTCTGAGGTCATGAAGGCTAGACTTTGCATTGTGGCCACATCGGTGCCGTCTAAAAGAGTTTTTTATAAGACTGGGCAGATTATCTCAGACAGAAGAAACAGGCTCAGCCCATCCAAGGTCCGGGAGCTTGTTTTTTTTTATGAAAAAATGCCTAAAAGCAGGCCCTTAAAATATAGCCACAGTGTCACCAATATGTTCAGTTTAGTTTCACTATTATGGACTTTTAGTTTGTTTTCATTCTCATCATGTGCTCCTTAGTTTGGTTTCCCCGCTCCTCATTATTAGTCAATTTGTCCCAGCTGCGTTCTGTTAATCATCCTCGTTTGTGTTTGCTATATAAGTTGCTCCCTCAAATTCGTTCTGTTTGGTCTACGTTGCTTTAGTGTGTGTTGCCCTGCCTGTTTGTTTATTTGTTGTATCTTTGTCATTAAAACTTAAATCTGAATCTTCATCTTCTTGCTTTCCTGCAACCACCTGTGACAAAAATACTTTATTTATTATTATTTATTTGAAAAGCCTGGCTTGTTGTGCAATATTGTTTTTAGGCTTTATATTGTGATATTAAGTTATATGGTTATGGTTTTTACGCTCTGTGGCTTTAAAGTGTCCTTTTAAATTTCATACATTTTTATTTAATTCATTTTTGGAAGGTTATCCAATTTGTTTTAAAGCTTTGTTGGCAAAAAAATGAATAATTAATAAACAACAATTCAAGAGTGTGTACAGTGTTGTAATAAGCTATCCTACAAAAGCGTAGGTTTCATATATGTTTATTAAAGCAACACCAAAGATTCTTTTGTACCTTAAAATAATGTTTCTAAAATCGCTTCAAAATCAACTCGTAACAGGGTGAACGGCATTCGCTTTGCGACCCTCTATCGGCTATAACCGCACCATGCAAGTTTGCCAGATCGGGTAGCGGATCTGTAGTTCGAATGAGACATAAGAAACTACAAATTTGACTTGCTTGCAAGCGTTACTATAGCCGATTCGTGGAGCCTATATGAAAAATAGCCGTTTCTAATGGCGCAATACATCATACTTTCATAAAATTATGCAACATACCGTGGCTGGATTCCAGTCCAAAATTGTCATGCCCTTCACTCGCTAACTTCCCTCTGTCTCGTTCACTCGGATGTACGTCATTGCTTACGTTGCATGAGTGCCCACTACTGGCGGAAACTGCAATGGGCTGAACTGGAACGTCCCAAGCCCTTGATCACTCAGAATCAGCTATGGAGTTGATTTATTTTTATTTATTTTTTTCCCTTTAAGAATTTGTTTAATGCAGCATCCAAATGTAAATAGGTGTGTTTAGGTTGTTTTAAATTAAAAAAATATATAATTAACATATCATAGAGTTGTTTGTTGTGGTGGTGATTAGACGAGATCTGTGGTGACGTCACAATCATACTGCATTGTGGGACATATAGGTGCCTGAAGTGTACGTAAGTAGACTCGCTCCCTCTGTCAAAATCGAGGGCACGAGGGTCTGCCTATATAAACTTACCTTGTCCACTTCACGAAGTGGAATGCGCTTCAAAATGGCGACAGGGATTCCCACGAGGGGAAGTGCTTAGGGAAGTTCGCAAGTGCGTGTCTAAAAGTGGACTGGAACGCAGCCCATGTCTGTGACCATCGTTATTTCCAAAGCCGGTGCTGGATAAACAAATAGTGTGCGTGCGTGTGACAGTAAGCTGCGGTAGGCTAAATTATTTACGACTGCGGTAATGGACAATACCTGCTTCCAACCTGTAGGGGGACCGAATAGGAAAAGGTGTTGCTTAAATAACTGCACATTTAAGTTATATTGTTATACTCAGCTTCTTTTGGGTTAAAGGGGTCATGACATGGTTTTTGTTTTTGTTTTAATATGTTCCCTTAGGTGCAATTATAGTATTACTATGTTTTTTTGGACAAAAAACTTTTAAATTTCAGTGATTTATGACCTTTTCCCACCCTGTTTTGGGGGTGTTTCCCCTTTAAGAGTTCAGTGTTAACGCCCACTGTTATGATTGGCTAACGTCATTGGCTAAAAGTAGTTTTAAGATGAAATACATTACTTACAGTTTGCGGCATCGTTGTTGGGCCTAGAATAGTCGACACGGCCTGATCTTTAAGCAAAAGTTTTCTGGCAAAGCAGCATCATACTGCGATTTGTTCTCAAAACAGTCATCCTTGAAATGTAGAGAACACATGCTTAAATTAACACTGCCGTGACTGGGACGTCCGCAAAAAATAAACTGCATCCATTTTTCACTGACATCTGGATCGTTCGGCAGCGTATTCAAACATTTTGTTTGTCCACAGCCAGGAACAGCACATCTGCGTGGCATCGCAATCTCCTTGTAAACAGACCCACTCGCTGCACGTCGACTGAACACCATAGACAGTATATAAACTGGACACAGCGTTGGATTCAACGGAGACAAGTGAAGTCAATTAGAAACTCTTACTTCCTGGGGGTCGAGCGTACTGCGCAGACTCAACCTGAGCTTGATGACGTAGATGTGACGTGAGCAACCCGTCTGTCTTCTAGTAGCTGTGCCGAGAGAAATCTGAATCATTCCCTTCCGAAACTTGCAGAGACGGAGAGTATGAGTAGGAGCTGTCCATGAGCTTGGAGCAGGAGAAACTTTTGCTAAGTATTCTGGTTAAAAATTTTGTCATTTTGCCTCCACGTCCCCCCGATTGCGCGCAAGCTTCTCCTCCTGTCCATACGGTAATCTCTCTACTGTGTGACAGAGAGTCGCGTGGTTATGACGCAATCGTCGAAATGAGGCGTAGTTGTTGTCGGTACACGATCCGTTCCACCTGCACGATCCGTTTCACGCATGCGTAGTAGACGCAGTAGAAAACGCACATGCGCAAATGATAATTCTGTTTTGCGACGATTTACGACACTGCACGATCTGTTCCACGTAGTTCTTTCTTCATGTAAGTGCAGATTGTCTAGGCAGAAATGCATATTATGTTCCTTATTGTCTTCTGTAAACAACATTGAAGGGATCATTTTCCTCATTTAGATTATATAGATATATATTAGCCTATATAGACCCATACCATACTAATACAAAATTACTCAACTTAAAAGTTAACTAATATTAGCAGCTTTTAATAATAAAAAAACGACACAAACCGTCTTTGACAATACTACTGACCTCAGACCAAAATACGGCAAGTTAAGCCTAATACCATGCAGCAGTGAATCGCAAAGGAGAGTAGCCTATGGAGGAAACTGATCATGTATGTTAATGTAACAACTCACAACTCCTTTATTATTTTTGGATTGGCAACCACGTAAACACATCGTAATGCATGGCGTAAGCTACATTTAAAAGCATCAAAATAGACCCGCTGTGAAATGTTAAACACAATACAACGTTACACAAATATGCCGCAAGTTGTGCCATCGCATGCGTGGTTCCGATAGTGTAGGAAAACCGTGACGTTTTCTACTACGTAATTACGCGCATGCGTGTACGGATCGTGCAGGTGGAACGGATCGTGTACCGACAGTTGTCTTGCGCTGGAGGCGGTCATATGCAAACGACTGGTACGTCACTTCCGTGACGTCACTTCTTACCCCAACGAGCTGTAATTACTATTAGAGTAATTACTCTTATACCAAAAGATCAAGGCAAATTTGGTTTCTCATGTCATGATCCCTTTAAAAAAACAATTTGTATACCTTTTAGATGATTTATTATGGACTAAAAACATAGTGAGTGACTCAAAATAATGCATGAATCCAAAATACATAACACTAGCCTACATTTCTATTTTATTTATTTATTTATTTTTTACTTATTTTTATTCAGTATAACACAAAGGACAACACAAATCATATAACAGCCTATCATTAGAGAAAAAGAAATTACAGCTGATCCAAAATTAGTAATTGTTAAGTCAATATATCTCCCATTGACTATTTTGTATATGGCTATGATGTTTACTTAAGATTAGAATCCACTCTCAATCTTTGCTTTATCAAAGTGATTTCCCCCATCATACGTTTTCCCCCCAAAAGTTTAAAACATTAACCACATTAGATGTTATAAAAAATAACCATCATAACAAAAAAATCGCAAATATATAAACTGTAAAAAAAAAAAGAAGCGCGGTCAACACAAAATTAACGAATCAGTCTCTGAGACAACGAGTTGTTCCTGAGTCAATTAAAGATTCGTCACACCACTAGACGACGGCGGACGGAGTGGCAGAGGAGAGTGAGACTGCTGCATTAGGGGAAAATGCGAAAACGTGAGTAAAACAAACGATTATCAGTTTAAACTAAAGGTTGGATTCGATAGTGTTCCTTACAATTTACCAAAGATCCAGTGATCCATGGATATTGACATAAAGTTAGGAATCGTGTTTCCTGACATGTTTTTGAGCCTGATTTCGACGCCAGGGAAATAAAGCAAATTTCCCTGTGAACGCAAATACAATAATGGTAGTTCTATCAGTTATATAGTTCATATCGTCCACCCCTAAAACTTGTATAGTTTTTGTCAGTGTTTATTTAAAAACATCCAATTATGCAGAATATTAGATGGCAAATATTTAATTGATGACAATACAATATAGGGTATGATTTTACCCCTAAATTCAGCATATTCACACAAAATGATAATTCCTACTGTAAATCCACGTTTCGCTGCCTGGAGTCATTGTTTCTGTGAATTGCAGCGATCCATTTGCTTCTCTTTTCTGTAGCTTCTGCAGTCTGTAAAGATATAGGCTACCTCAGATTTCTTCTCAGATATTGCTTGTAGATTTGACAAATGATTAAAAGAAAACCACAAAAAACAACAACAACAACAACATTGAATTAAATGTGATGTTTTAAAGTTTAAGACTGAAATAGTATTTTCTTGCAAAAATATTTGGTAACACTTTACAATAATGTCTCATTTCTTAACTTTAGTTAATGCAGTAATTATAAATTAACAACAAGCAAAATATCTTTACAGCATTTGATTAACCTTTGATAATGTTAGTTAATAAAAAATAAAAAAACTTTTAGTTCACGGTGCATTTAATAATGTTTACAAATATAACTTTTGATATAATTTTTTTTGTACATGTTGAGATTAACATTAACTATGATTAACAAACCGCATATAATTATTGTTCATTGTTAACTAATGTAGGTAATTAATGTTAACAAATGAAACCTTCTTAATAAGTGTTACCAAGTTTTCTAATCAACTTAGCTTTATTTACAACTTCAAAGCATTATTTTTTTTTTTACAGTGTAGTTGAGTTCACTTTATGCCCAGAAGGGACAATCCTTGCTCCTGGATTTTCAGTTCTATATCACTGGGTGTACTCATTTTCCAGTTTGATTTTGAGGTTGTGGTGTATCTACCAACTCAGTTATTTGTCCTATGGAAGACAACACTCCATGGGATCCTGTGAATCAGGCAAGAGGTGGCAGTTGAAGGGCCAGTTCAAGTTGATCAGGTTAAGAGCGTGACTGCATTGCTGCTCCGCCGTGGAGCAGATGGACTGGCATGGCTGCAGAACTCCACTCTGAGGGCTACAATGGGGCAAAAACATACCGCATACTAGCCGCCGAAAAGATTCAAAGCAGGCAAGCTCCATCAGCACCTGCAATATCAGAACAAATTTCCCAAATAAAAATGTGATTTGTATTGTTGATCAAGACAACTCTCTTGACTCGTTGAGAACGTGCTTTCTCACCCTGTACTTGTGCAGAATAGAAGCAGCCTCTCTCTGATCAGAAACTGTCAGCCAGATGTTTGGAAAGGATGTAAGATTGTAGCTTAGACCTCTGCACATTTCAACCCGGATGGGCTCACAAGGTGAAGCTGAGAAGGAAAAAAAACAAAATAAGTCTCATCTTCAATGAGAGTGACTTTTGACTACTAAAAAAGTAACTTTTTAGCATGATATTTCAGTTCAAGGCTTTGCATTATATGGTCAAGCACAGTATATTAGATATTAAATACGTCACATACTCCCTGTCTTTAAAAAATATTAGCAAATAATACAGTAAAATGGGAAACAACACGGTTACACATTTATTTATATATTTTTAAATATATTGTTGAACTAACAATGAACTATTGTGTTGGTAACCATGATTAATGCTGTTTTCAAATTTTGTGAATGATGACTTACATTTTTGGATGAACTATACCTTAACTGGGTTTTTTTTTATTAAAATGGAATAAGAAATTATTCTTTTAATGAAATAATACTCTAAACAAGGAACTAAAACTGCCAGTAGGTGGTGGTAAATGTCTAAACAAAGGGC
Source organism: Leuciscus leuciscus (assembly GCF_965113295.1). Taxonomy (NCBI): domain Eukaryota; kingdom Metazoa; phylum Chordata; class Actinopteri; order Cypriniformes; family Leuciscidae; genus Leuciscus; species Leuciscus leuciscus. Next base: position 40,931,565 of record NC_138733.1, read on the forward strand.
CTTTCACACCGGACACGTGACGAAAAAGCAAAACGAATAAGCGAAAAGTTTGCGTGCGAATAGTTTGCATCAAAACCATTCACATCAGCCGCGACGCTAATTTGCGACTTCTGTGACGTTCAGAGCTTCAACATTCCAAAACTTTCGCACCGACAGCTGAGAAAACATGGACACCTCATCTTCATCATCATCATCATCATCATCATCATCCAGTGAAGACGAGCCTTAGGGGATTATGCTAATGTCCACTTTTAGTTTCTTTTTCCTCTCTCCTTTTTCTCACATAGGGGTTCCTGAGGTTTTTCCACCGTTTTTTTGCGTCTTCAGCTAAACATAGTGTGTTTTGTAATGTCAATACACATTACATGTAACACACGAAGTAACAAGTTAAAATCATTCGACTAGAAACTGTAGATATCACACAAAGAATGTATAGTATACTAAAAGCAGCCGTAAATAGTCTCACTACATTTTGTTACATGTTCAAAGTAAACATGGTCTCTATCTTTGACGATAATAGTGTTAGCTTTCTATCCCGAATGTAGTTTAGCCTGCTAGTCTACACAGCACAGGACTATACAACGACTAAAACTATCACACAACACACTCACAGTCGTGATAACCGAGTTGGTTGGCAATGCTACGCCACACATTGTCCTTCAAATCGTTGTCCTTGTTGTATGTGATTGGCTGAAGCCTTTTCTGTCGCCGCAAAAGTAAAAAAAAAAAAATCGACATCAAAGCAAAAAATAATACAAGTAGTTTTCTGCCGCAGCACATTTGCGTTCGGTGTGGAAGCACTCATTACACACACAGCTGATCACAAAATAAAACCATCGCGCGAATTATTCGTGCGTCAAAATCGCGCCCAGTGTGAAAGGACCTTAATTAATTAATTCATTCATTCATTCAAATGGCTGATTCATGCAGGAATGAAGTAAATAGGTGTGTTTGATTCGAAGCGGTGCTGTGCAGACTGATGTATGACATCAAAATACCGTGACAGTGATTCAAAAGCATACAGAGCCGTCAGCTCTCGAATCACTTTAGTGTCATACACTGATCGGTCTGCGCAGCACCGCTTCAAGCCGAACAAGCCTGATGGCTCTCTTTATGAATGGGCCATTAAATCATTGGTTCACCCGACTGATTCACTCAAAACACGAATTCAATCAGAAACACTGTTGTTTTGCTTGGAGATGCACAGGGGGAGTCATGGCCTAGTGATTAGGGAGTTGATCTGGTGACCCAAAGGTTGCTGGTTCGATTCCAGAACCAGTGGGAAATGACTGAGGTGCCCATGAGCAAGGCACCTAACCCCTAATCGCTCCCCGGGCGCCGCACAAGGCTGCCCGCTGCTCTGGGTGTGTGTATCCACGTTTGCAGTGTGTGTTAACTACTCACTACTCTGCTCCTAATGTGTGTGCATTAACTTGGATGGGTTAAATGCAGAGGTCAAATTCCAAGTATGGGTTACCATACTTGGCCGTCACGTGTCACTTTCACTTTCACAGTCATTCTGCTATGGCTTTATAGGTAACAAAAACAGACAATATTGTGTCTAAAATATAACACAATATTAATTTCTTATTTATTGATCTGTTGTATAAAATCAGTAACACATTTGCACTTGTGTTATTTGGAACAAAAACTAACAAGAACTATATCATATGATATAAATATGAGACAAAAACTCATACAGGGGTATTTTTTGTCCCAATATCTTGAATTTTAGGGGCATGTTTAGGTGCATCATGTTCATCACCATCAACTGTATGAAATATGTAGGTCTGGGGCATTGCGGTTGCATTAAATGTATTAAAAATTGTAAGGCATTATTTTTTTTTACCCCGACTAATTTATTAAATTAATGCATTGAATCGACAGCACTAATATTTATAATATTCTCACTGAAAGGAGGGTAGGTAGAGTTAATGCAGTCATGCTCATCTGCACCGTCTGCGCAGTCATTCCATCCATCACACCGCCAGTCCTGGTGAAGACACTCCCCAGAGCCACAGGCAAACTGTGTTGGACTGCATGTTCCTTAAAGCAGAAAGACATGATGCAGTGCAGCTTTACAAACTGACAAACTTTACAAACATAGAGGTTCACAAAATGTTGACAACATTTTAAATGGACAAAAGCTGTGGAGTCTTGTGGTACTCACTTTCTGAAAGAGATATGGCCTTAAATGATGCATAAAAACCACTGTCAGCAACACCTTCATCTGCCACAAACACAACAGTCATCACAGGTCCAGAAGAGGTCAGATCGGGAGGCAGCGCTGAACCACAATACCTGCACAGAATGAGAGTGGTGCATTATATTTTGAAGTGAAGAATTCAGTATAAAAATGCAGAAAGGACTGTGTGATGATGGTTAGGATTAGTATGTCAGAAATACTGTGACTTCTTTTGCTTCTGTGTTAAGTGTAAAGTAAGACCTGTGTGTGTTGAGGAATGGGAGTTTATGTACAACAGGAAAACACTTTAGAATAGGTCCATCATTAAAGCTACACTGTGTAGGATTTTCTCCCATCTAGCGGTGAAATTGTTTATGACTACCAACTGAATATTACTTTCTAGCTCCTCCCATTCCGAGGTCGTTTCAAAGGGATACTCCACCGTTTTTTCATATTAAACTATGTTATTCCCTTAACTAAGACGAGTTGATACATACCTCTCTCATCTCAGTGCGTGCACTTAATCACTCTGGTGCGCGGTGACACTTTGATAGCACTTAGCTTAGCCCAGTATATTCAATGGTATCTAACAGCAATGCATTTAGAAGTGACCAAACACATCAACGTTTTCCCTATTTAAAAACAGTTACACGAGTAGTTATACGACCAAGTAGGGTGACACAAAATAAAACGTGGCTCAGTAAAAAGTCACGCCTGATCCTCTTCTTCTCACTTCTGTCAATAGTGGATCAGGCATGACTTTTTACTGCGCCGAGTCGAAGTATTCCCAAAAGTGCTATTCCGCCATACATTATAGTTATCCTTTTTAACCCACTTAGAAAAGCGCCACGTTTTATTTTGTGTCACCCTACTTGGTCGTATAACTACTCGTGTAACTGTTTTTAAATAGGGAAAACGTTGATGTGTTTGGTCACTTCTAAATTCATTGCTGTTAGATACCATTGAATATACTGGGCTAAGCTAAGTGCTATCAAAGTGTCACTGCACGCCAGAGCGATTAAGTGCACGCACTGAGATGAGAGAGGTATGTATCAACTCGTCTTAGTTAAGGGAATAACATAGTTTAATATGAAAAAACGGTGGTGTAGTATCCCTTTAATTCCTACGGTGGCCGTATTATTTCAAATCTGCCGGCAGTCGCGAGTAATCTCCCCCTCGCATTCGTCACGGCGCCACTGAGTGTAAAAACGCGAATGGCGAAGCTTGAAATTCCAGGTATGTCCCTCTTTGGCTAATGTATTTTCAAGATGGAGATGTATTTTCAAGATGGCTGTCGCCATTCGAGCGACTCGCTCATATGTATTCTAAATGGCAGATTCTACGCTTACGAGAATACTTGATTAGTTGGTAGAAGTAATTACACATTAATGAGCACATATCATTTTGAAAGAACAAAGTGTTTTTTTTTTGCTAAGAATCAACTTAAAAAAATACACAGTGTAGCTTTAATGAATAACTACACAGGAACAAATGAGTAACACACTATAGTATTAACATTCTACTATTAGCTACTATTATCTAACAAGAAACTGATTAACAAATTAGTAAGTAATAGCACTCAGTCGGATGAGGTAATTCACTATTAGCTAATCAGTAACTACTATTTTTGTCATACCTTCCAGAGGACTACTAAGAACTACTATATACAGTACAGGTTCATAATTTATGTCAATATTGCATAATATATCATTAACTCTAAAGTAAAGGTCGTGTTAACTCACTAGTAATGACTCAAATATTACCAAATCCTTTAGAATGAATTACTTATTATTTGGATCAGTATTCTAAAGTGAAAATCATGGTAACCCACTAGTAATGCTCAAGTGTTACTACTCAAGAAGCCATTACTATCCAAAACCTTACAAAAACCTCAAAAGCGTACCCTGATTTCAGTCATTACTAGAGTGTTATCATGTTTTCCACTTTAGAATAACCCAATTCTGGGTTTGGAGTGTGGCGGGGTAAACTTGTGTAGAGGTACACGGGGGACCATAGCTGATATTGTTACTGCAGAAATGCATCATCACAGTCTGTAAAAAGGATCAATTGCTGTCATTCTACAACTGTTTAATTGCTCCAGTTCATCAAATACAACTCTCCCTGAAATGGTCATTTAGCTGCTCCATAACACAATTAAAGTAAGCTTCAAGATAATGCACATAATGCAGTTGATAAAAATTCAATTCAAATATGTTAGACTATGTAGTGATGAATTTTAGAAACAAACTTTTGAAATGTAGACAAAAAGAAGCAAAAAACGTAGTGAAGTATTCTCACCTCCCCAGCACAGTGTTGGGAACCGTGTCTGTACTGTCGTAAACCTCCACATAGTCAAACTCACAGACATCCTGCGTTTCCAGACTGAAATTCTGAAAGCTTAGTCTAACAACTTGTCCATCTTCCACAGATATTTGCCATGTACACAACTATAAGAGAGCAGTCAAACATTAAGTAGTAGAGATAACTTAAATAATATGATAGAAACAGTTATGCAACAGAAACAAATAATAGTTACTGAATAGTTGGCCTACTGAACCAATATGTTAATAGATCAGTGCACAGCCAGGTTGGCAGGACTGGTCAACAGCTCCATATGTAATACTTATTTCATATACCAAGATGTTTCCCAATCATAGCAGTGGGTATTTACATTGAAATCTTAAAAGAAACATGCCTTTTAAAAACTGACCCCTGGTTTCACAGACAAGGTTTAAGCCTAGTCCCAAACTAAAATGCATGTTTGAGCAGCTTTAACTGAAAGCAACTTGCAGTGGCATATCTTAAAATATGCCCATGCTATTGTTTTGTCTCAAGATGCACACCAGTTATGTTTTTCTTTTTCTAAGGCACGTTTATAAATGCTACTTAAATGCTCTAAGTGAACTAAGGCCTAATTCTGACTTAATGACCTGTCTGTGAAACCAGGCCTGAGTGTTTTAAATCACAGGGTCAGAAACAGGGTAGAAACTGAGAGTTCACAAAAACATATCCACATAATTTCAACTACAGTGGTTCAACCTTGTGTGCGTCTTCCTCTGCTTGTAGGTCATATGTCAGAACACCAGCTCCTGTGTCATCACCACGTGCATGTGTCGTGCTCTCGTGAACGCGCGACGGAGACTGATACAGAAGAGAAGAAATTACTGAATAAAGTCGATATTTTGTTTTTTCAAAAAGTTTTCTCGTCGCTTCACAAAATTAAGGTTGAACCACTGTAGTCACATTGACTATTTTAACGATGTCTTTCCTACCTATTTGAGCCTTCAAAGTGTTAATTAAACAGCTGTGCTAGCTCCCCCTCAAAGCTCTTCAATGCAAAGGGAAGCAGCGGTTATGGTCTCCTGAGTGTGAGGCTGTGTTTGACAAGGCGAAAGGTTTTTACACTTTACAATTCAAAGTTTCCAATCAGAGTAATCTGTGACGCATCGCTATATGTTGTTGATGCCGTCATTTCTCGCATACTCGCGGACGGCCAAGAAAACCAATAGCTTTTGCTTTGAGAATGTTGAGCAAAGCAGAGCAAAATTATGTCCAAATTGAAAGGGAGGCACTTGGAAATGAAGTAAAGAAGTAAAGATCTGGTGTTGTCATCAAAGATGGTCCTGTGTAATACACTGGGGGCATTATGTTGGCCAAATGTCAAACTGACCATGATAATGCTTCTAAGGGGAATCTTCCCGATCTTTGTGATAATCTGCCTGAATAAACTGTTTGACTGTTCATTGTACTAAGTTCAGTTTAAAGAAAAAGGACATTGAATGATTATAGAGTTTTTTCACAGTACATTCTGTTCTCCAGGTATAACTAAGGGTACAGTGTTATGCAGGTGTTTAATTGTTGAGTGAATAGCAAAAACACTATAGGCCAGATTTACTAAGAGCTTTTGCAAGTGCAAACCCTCTTTTGGTGTTAAGAAAACTACTGTCAGGATTTATTAGACACGCAGTGAAAAATTAGCGATGAAAAGGCACGGACACAGTTATTTTTGCGGCTGACCTTATTGCATATGCATTTGTAGGAGTTTGTCTGCACACTTGTCAGAGCAAATCTGTTTTTGTTTGTAAAGTTTATGCTATATAGTATTCAGATTCAGGAACTGATTTACAGTGGTAGCAGTTAATAAAACATTTACCTGTTGATGTGGGTAAGGCTTTGGATGGTTTGGACTGGACAATGATCCATATTCTCCTGTTATTTTTCCTCCACATTCTAAGAATCAAAAGAGTGCATCCATTATGGTTTTTCCTTTCAAGTGAGATAAGAGACTAGAAGTATCACACTTTGTGTAGTGACTTTATTACTCTAACCCTTGTGCTTCTGATTACAGTTGACTTCATCTGAGTGGTCCTGACAGTTTGGGTGGCTGTCACAGATGGAAATAGGTAGTAAGCAACGACCACCATCACACATAAACTCTTCTCTGGAGCAGCTTTCTGATTGCATGCAGGGAGAAAACTTTAGTACATAAACAAAAAAATGTAGTTTAAAACACACCATGTGACATATTTTTTTATAATTTGTGATCAGGGGCCGTATTCACAAAACATTTTATCTTACCACGAAGAGTTCTAAATAGCAGTAAAAGTTCTTAGGTAAGAGTTTTCTCTTAAAACCTATTCACAAAGCTGCTGAGACCAACTTTTACTAAGGAATATAGAGAAGTCTTAAACTAAGAATAGGGGCGGGGGTTGACCTCGTTGCTATGGATGATGTCAACACGCTTACTAACTATGATTGGCTGATTGGTCTCTGTCAATGATTTAATCATAGAAATATTGTAGAACTATGTATCATGTTGCCATATTCAAATAAAGGTTTAAAATATGAATGTTGCCATATTCAAATATAGATTTAAAAAAGCAGGCTAAGCGTCACTAACGACTCTCACTCTCAGCCCAGCCGGGGATATGGGGGAGTACTCAGTGTTTGGGATAAATTCCGAGCTCAGAGCCCTCGATCCCCTCGGACAGCACGGCAAATAGGCTTATTTTACTCTTTTACTCTATCTGATAATTTGTAAGTGTGAACTGTGGCAGTTCTTTCACCGGACAGTTGTTTCAACACTGGACATCAACCACACGGCATACGCTAATACCTTTTCATATACTGTCTACTTTCTATGTATAACAGTTCTATCTAATAACGTATTAGACAGGACTGTTAGACAGATCGTAAACTAATGAACACAGAGAATGCGGGCACTATGTGCTCAGCCTCTGGCGTTCTCAGCGCCGTTAAAATAAATGTCAAAATGGAGAAAAAGCCTTTGGAGAAACCAGGAGAACTGGCCCCCCAACTGAGCCTGGTTTCTCCCAAGGTTTTGCTCTCCATTCTGTCACCTGATGGAGTTTTGGTTCCTTGTCACTGTCGCAATTAGGGGCTTTCACACCAAGGCAAGGCAAGGCAAGGCAAGGCAAGGCAAGGCAAGGCAAGGCAAGGCAAGGCAAGGCAAGGCAAGTTTATTTATATAGCACATTTCATACACAATGGCAATTCAAAGTGCTTTACATAGAAGAAATTAAAATAATAAAAAGAAATAAGAATAATTAAAACAGTTTAGAAAAATAAAATAAAATACAGTACTTATAAAAAAAAAGAATATTATTATAGATCTTTCCTTCAAAAGGATTCCCTTAAGACTTAAATCTTTCAACCTTCTTTTAACCTTCAATCTTCTTACGACTTCCATCTATCAACTTTCCTTTAACTTTCTTTTCTCCCTCATTTACTCGCACGTTCTTTTCACTTTCTTTAGCACTGCGTTCACATTCTTTCTCAGACGAAAACTTTAATATCGTCATTTAACTACTATCAAACCCACATTAATACACGTCACTTTCACATTATCACTTTCTTTTACATCTGCCTTGCCTTGCCTTGCCTTGCCTACTGGAGAGGAGAATATGGTCGATAGTAGAACCTCGGATTCAGGAGGAACAGTGCGGTTTTCGTCCAGGCCGTGGAACACTGGACCAGCTCTATACCCTCTACAGCAGGGGTGGGCAACTCCGGTCCTGGAGGGCCACTGTCCTACAGAGTTTAGCTTCAACACTAATCAAACACACCTGAACAAGCTAATCAAGGTCCTCAGGATTACTAGAAAATTACAGGCAGGTGATTTTTTCAGGGTTGGAGCTAAACTCTGTAGGACAGTGGCCCTCCAGGACCGAAGTTGCCCACCCCTGCTCTACAGGGTGCTGGAGGGTTCATGGGAGTTTGCCCAACCAATCCACATGTGCTTTGTGGATTTGGAGAAGGCATCCGACTGTGTCCCTCGTGGCGTCCTGTGGAGGGTGCTCCGGGAGTATGGGGTCCGGGGTCCTTTGCTAAGGGCTGTCTGGTCCCTGTACGACCAAAGCAGGAGCTTGGTTCGCATTGCCGGCAGTAAGTCAGACTTCTTCCCGGTGCATGTTGGACTCCGGCAGGGAGCACAAGATTTAGGACTAGGTGCTGGTTTTAGTGCTAAAATGTTTTGTGAAATACTCTCAGAGCAAAAATTTTGGAGTCCTAAATTTAGGACTGACACGCCCATTATATTTAAGATTTTCTCCTAAAAGAGTTTCTTTTAGCCTTAAAAGTTTTTGTGAATATGGCTCCAGAATATCATATACATTTTCACTGCTTGCTGCTCTCGTATTAGCAACAGTTTCAAATGTTTTAAAGTTTAAGGTAGAAACCGTATAATTAGACTTTGATTATAATTAAATTTCACTATTAGCAACAGTATTAGCAACAGTATTAGCAACAGTTTCAAATGTTTTAAAGTTTAAGGTAGAAACCGTATAATTAGACTTTGATTATAATTAAATTTCACTATTGCATATTTATTGGATATGACACATTTAAATTGTAGACTATTTCAATCTCAAAAACATTCCAGGCACTGCATATCAATAGCATGAATCCATGCTTTCATGTTGCTTGCTCTTTATACATAAAAGTTATATTTTATGTGCATCTGGTATGAAACATTAACTTGTTGACTTTGATTGCTAGGCATAGCATTCCAACAGGTATAGGTCTAGATGTTTGAAACTAAAACTAAAGTATGTTAAGGTTGGGTTTGGGGTAGAGGTCTTCACAGTGAACCCGAGACCCGTCGACCCGGGACCCGACCCGGGACCCGTATGGGTTCGGGTCTATATTTTAAATGATCAGCCGGGTCCGGGTCGGGTCCGAATCTATTACTTCGGGTCCCGGGTCTGTTTAACATTGTGTGTAATACCCGTGCGATCGGAGTCATCAGATCAGACGCGGAGAAAAACCGGCCGTGATTAGACACTGCTTGTGTTTTTTTGTAACTTGCAACTTGTAAAATTAGGACACTCAAAATAAATTGCGTTAAAAAGCATTATTTTAGGTTGATCCAGCTAGCGCGCATGTGCAGTCTCAAGCGCGTGTCATGTTTCTATGGCAACCAGTTACCAGAGCTTCAGTGAGGGACCGCCAAACCGCGCTTTAGATTTTACAATATAAATTAACCGTCTTGTTTAATCTTAAAGTTTTAGTGGTCAGATTCAGACTCGATGCAGAGCAGAGAGCACGGAGATGATAGCAAATAAATAACGTCAGCGGCCATGGCACTGAACAAGCAATCGTTATTATAGTTCAAAAGGGCAAACAGTCAAAGTTAATATGCGAGTTAACTCGAGTTAGAATGTAAGTTACATGTGCAAAGTTGCATTTGTCATCCATCACCGTGACATCAAGTGGACTATTGAAGCTGAAATAATGAGTGGATTAAGCTTGGACTTGGAATAACGAGAGGAATAACATGGATAACTTGTCGGAGGATTGTAATGCATGATCACAGCCAGTCAGGTAACGTTACAAGGAAGGGAGAGGAGACCAGCCTACTACGCTACTACGGCTCCTTAAATTAGGTAAGACAAAAAGTTGTATTTTTTGCAACAGGTTTATTGACTTGTAAGCAGTTTAAGGTGGAATATGTGACAATCGGGTCCAGTCGGGTCTGTGTCTTCCCGGCGGTTTCGGGTCCAGCTTTCAAATAATAGACGGGTCCAGGTCGGGTCCGGTTAGGCATTTCTCGGATCTGCACGGGTCCGGGTCCAGCTTTTGAAATAATAGACGGGTCCGGGTCGGTTCGTTGTAGCACATTACGGGTCTCTTTTGGGTTCGAGCACGAATTTTTGGACCCGTGAAGACCTCTAGTTTGGGGTTAGGTGCAGGGTTAGGCCAGGTGTGTCCATTTCAGCTTCTGGATAGCTCCAACTCCAATTAAACACACCTGCAAATCAAGGTCTTACTAGGCATAATTGAATCTTCCAGGCAGGTGTGTTGAGGCAAGTTGGAGCTCAACTCCAGGAGCAGGTTTGGACACTCCTGGGTTAGGCTAGTGAAAAAAATGCATTGATATGAATTTATTTAAAATGGTATTGGTCAGTTGATTCCACAACCAATTTAAATACATTTAGACTGAAAAGGCAGGCACATATAGCAGGTTGTGAAACTTGCGCCTCTGTGATCATGTTTAGTACTCGTTTAGTGACAAATACTGCATCAATGGCAGTCTCTGCTGACTGGCCACAAAAGCAAATGCCACTGCTCTGGGTTGGGGTGTCATATCATGACCCACGCCTGGGACAGAAGGCCCCTCCTTAGCGGGGCGGTCCATGGAAGTACAACCAACAACCCCATTATCTCCAAAAGCCATAGCTGGTTGGACCATCTCAGTGCCACCAGTAGCACTAACTCCTGTTCCTCCCCGATTTTCTGCAGTACCAAAGGCAGCAGTTTCATATTTTTTATATAATGAGCCAGCAGTGAGCTAATGTGTCCACTCCCAGAGGGGATTGCGTCAGTGAGAAATACAACTGGCAGTGGGTGGTCTAACATGTTCCAGATCATTTAGACCTTACTGGGATGTAGTTAAGCAGATGAAGACCGCAGAGCAGCGCTGTCACGCCTGTCAGCAGGGGTGCCTGTGATAGCCACCAGAGGGCGCGCCTTCCGTCTTTGTTATCTCATCATGGACTGCATTTCCCCTAAACCCATTGCCTGGGCTCATTATGCCTGATTACTTTCAGCTGTTTCTCATTTCCCTTGTTAACTCTGCTTATAAGCCCTGTGTATTCACTATGCCTTGGATGTCTTCTGCTCCGCCGTGTGGATCTACAGTCCTGTCTGCTCTGCTCTGCTCCGCCTTGGGAATGACAAGCGTGCAAGTGTATTTGTTTCTTGTCTTATTTGTTTTTAGCATTTGTCGTTGCTAGGAAATATTGTTTTGTTTACTGTGGTAACACGTGCTGAAGTCGTGTTTGTTCCCCTGCTGTGTCACATGGATTTTCGGTTTCGCTGAGCTGTCATAGCCATATTTGTTAAACAGTAAGGAGTGTCCAACGGCAGGTAAAGTACTTAAACAGTGTAAGCAAGTACACATTAGGAGAAGCAGTCAAGCAGCAGAAGTCAGCAGCGGTGTGTAAGTGTATTTGTTAATCGTCTCCTTTGTTTTTAGCTGTTGTCGTTGCTTGGAAACACTGTCCTCCAGAAGCTTGAGGACATCCCATAGAGGCACAAAATCACTTTTATGGACTATTCCCCACTGATGGAATGAACTCCACCCGAGCAGCTGAGTCTTTAGCCATTTTCAAGTATTCCTTTTTGTGAATACTTAACACATTTGTATTCAGACTTACTATTCTACTCTATTTATGTTCTATTTATTTACTTAAAAAAACCTTGCTTTGTGTACTGTGCTAGACTTACTGGGACTTGTCACAGTACTTTCATATTGTTGACCTATTGTTGGTTTGATTGGTTCTATTGTTCTCCTTATTTGTAAGTCGCTTTGGATAAAAGCATCTGCTTAATGATTAAATGAAAAGGTAAATGTAATCTTAACTCCCCATGAACTACTCCCTCACTTGATAGCAGGTTCGCTCTGCAATTCAAGTGGCCAGGGTTGTACATAGAATTGAGAGAAGACCCACAGAAGGAGTCTTCTTGCTAGTCTGTGTAGTCAGTGAGAGCGAACACCACCTGGGTGATTCATGTTAGCCACCAACGCCATTTTGTCTGTAAGAATAAGCACATGGTGATGCTGAACTTGTTGGAGGAAGTATTCCCTCACCAGTTGAACTGCTTTCAGTTCGTCAATTTATGTGCCATGGATTCTCTGCATTTAGTATAACCACTTGTCAAAGTTCTCATTACCCACTCATTACCATGCCCGGTTGCACCTACCAAGTGTCTGCTAACTGGTCAGTTTGTCATTCTGTGACAAGGAATTGTTCGTACTGAATGATCGAGCTGGTGCATTGTGCTTTTGTACAAAGAAGCCTGGTGACTTGAAGCATGGCTCTGCTTATGTTGTGAAGGTGTGACTGCTTTGTGACTGATATGAGACACAGCTTGACCTCTTCAACAAGGAAAAGCTTGGTACAACCCAAGTGGTCTGCTCAGTTGACCAGGGAAAGGAGTGCATTACCGGCTGCATAAACCTGATTTGCAGAATCTATTTCATGGATGTCTGATTTGTCTTGTGAATGGTTGGGCAACCTATACAAATTTCAAAATATATTTTAAGGTTAGTTTTAGGGATTCATTGTTTTACATGTGTTTATGAATTTCCTTTTAGGCTCTGTTTACACCTGGTATTGAGATGCGTTTTGGTCAATCGGATCACAAGTGGACAACGCTATGTACAGGTGTAAACGGAGTATAAAACATTTTGTGCTTGTCCACTTTCGACCACTTCCAGAGGCAGTCGCATATGCATTTGACCATATTGCTTTAGTAGTGTAATCGCCACAAACAGCCAACAAAACAGCCACAAAAGACGCCTACTCTCCACCTACTGACCTAATGCGTAAACATTATGGGAAACCAGATGGGATTTACCAAGACCCAAGTTTGAAGATGAAAAACGTACCAAGCACTATGTTCTCTCCTCATACCTGACATTCACAGTGTTCGGTATGCTCTCGCAGCTTTTAGAGCAGAAACGAAAGCTGCTGCTCTCCGTATGTTTTTCTGTCGTCTCCAGTTGTGTTCATATGTGAATTGCTTCAGCTTATTTCATTCATTAGATCGAAAGATCTAAGAAATCCCATACATAGACCCTCCCCTTGAAGAAATCAGGACAGAAGTGGCCGAAAGTGGACAAAAGAGACAGAATAAAAGACCGGGTATAAACGGGTAGGTGTCTCCCTCGTCTACTTGTGATCCGATCGACCAAAACACATCTTTAAGGTGATCTAAGTAACTTTTTTTCCTTAACTGAACAGCTTCGGAGTCATTAGAATGGTTCTATTACTTATTTCGGGTTGAATGGTGGTCGTTTCGCACCCCCCTGGTGCCCGTGAGCGGAAAATCCGCACTTGCAACTTTGAGCCGGCGGGCCGCCGGCCGCTGCGTCAGGAAGTCTCGTGTGATATCAGGTCTCGCGACGTAAACAGTTGCTTTACGGCCAAAAGAAATCTGCTAAAATGCTGTCATTATTGCGCTCCCTCACGCTGTTCGAACCCGAATGAAGAAGACGTTTTAAAGAATGTCCCATCTGCTTTGATGTCGTTGATCTACTAGCCTCTGGTGTCTGAAAATCGCCAACGAGATTTTACAACAGTGTTGTCAAATATCTATTCCGAAGCTGTGGGGGGAGCTCTAGAGAAAAACTTGCGAGCAAAAAGCGAGAATACAGCGAAGAAATCCCGAAACTACTGAGCCCTGCTTTAATACCAGGTGTACACAGGGCCTTGGACATCTTGGTTGGTTACCTATAGAAAGCAGAGTAGGACACCTAAAACTAAAAATGGTACACAAGAAAAGTTCTTCCACTTCCTGCAAATCGATCAATGAAATGTTACTGGATATTGCATATCAGATGCCTGTAAAATGTGATTTTATTTTATTTTATATATATATAAAGAACACGCTAAAGATAGATATGCAGTGCCAGGAGATCGAGTTTATTGAGTTTATTATTATATATAAAATGTGCAGTTTTAAACTATTAAAAGGAACATGATGTTGATATGTTTAAGTTATACTTACTCTGTCCTGGTAATATAGAATGGTATTGTGCAATGAACCCATTGCCACCAATATTCCCATCAGTGTGAAATGACACCAACACAGTACTGCTATTTGTATTCAATGTAGGTGGTGGAACATTGCCACAAAATCTAGGAAGAAGTGAATCTTAATTATTAAAAGTTTGAGAGAGATTGCCAAGAACAGCCTTGTAGAGAAACAATTATTTAATAACTCATTTATTCCAATGTATGCAGCTTCAAAATATTCCATGTCTAAGATGTATCTTGTGTTTTTTTTTATAGATAATTGTGTTTTTTAGGAATAACTGATGACGGGCCATTTAATTATTAGACAAATAATGCACATCCAAGGTGGTAATGCGCCCATGTCGGTGTACGTTATTTTTTTTTATAATATAGTCAATTATCCAGCTTATATTGTGGTTACCATGGCTTTTGTGTGTAGGGCAAATTTCTCACATCTCATCCCAAGCCTCCGTTGCTAATTCCAAAACATAATTTTAGAGCTAGTAACAGAGGCTTGTGCCATTGATATGCAGACTAAAGCTGTGTTCACACTGCCAGTGATTTTGTCGCTGCATGTTGCCAGTGGCTGGCGGTGAGGTCACTAGTGGGAGTTGCCCCTACTGGTTGCCTAGTAAACTATATGAATGACATTCACGGATGTTACTCCATGTTGTAGACACCCAATCCGTTTTCTTTTCGCTAAAAACACACATTGTGGAGTGAAAAGACAAAATATAAATGGAATCAGTACATAAAATACTTAATATTAAAGATGAACAAAAAAGAAAGCACCAGTCATGCTGGGCTCACAAAACCATTCAGGCTTGAAGTCAGCACTCCAAGTACCACTATGTACACAGAGACATATCATAAATTATAGGAAAATTGCTGACTGATAAAACTACTCTTGTCGCCGACAAGGATCATGTTGTGACAGATCACGTGCGCTCTACTGACCTCACTCTAATTGGTTGTTGTGCCCGAAAGTCGCACTTCATTTGCATAAATGTAAACATATCTCAACTTTGTTCCATCACTGAACACACTTACATCCTGTCACCAATGGAAATTGCTAGCTTTCCATTGAAATGAATGGGATCATGCCACTTAGTCACTCTATGTCAGATGCCCTATGATCTTGTCGCCATAACGGACATGCACATGAACCGACCATTGCAAGTCCACAAGACAGCTAGTGCAAATGAAGTGTGCCATTTAGAACAGGACAGGGCCTGATATAATCTTTGTCATAGAATTCACTTGTTTGTTCACAGTTTGAATTATTTTCAAGACCTGATGTGAATTATTCATTGTTGCTTTCAGTATGGCTATAAAGGTCTGCAAAATTATATAAACAGAGGGGCGGTGCCAAAATCAAAAGTGCACTATGGATGTTGATGTTTTTGGCTAAATGAAACTTTTCTCAAATTCTTTTCTCTTTTTTTTTTCTGAAGACCAATCACAGCTAACTGGGGCTGGCTGACCAATCACAGCTGACTGGGCTTTTAGAAAGGTGGGTCTTAAAGAAACCAAAACCAAAACTAAAACTAAAGCATTTACACAGAATGTGAAAATAGGTGCTGCAACAATGTAAATTTTAGGGAAAAAAGTGGCTTTTCGATATCGACAAAAACTTAGCCAGTCTTGACTAGGGTTTCCAAAAAGTGATTGTGTTATTGAAGAATTTGTAACACTTTACAATACGTTTGCACTAATATGCTTTAATTCATGCTTAACTAATGCACCAATAATCACATGTTCATTTATGACTCATGAAGAACTAAACCATTAATTAATGATTACTGCATCAGTAACTAATAAAGAGTCTATATGATTAATAGATTATAATTGCTGTTAATTAAAAGTGCAATAGGTCATCTGGGAAATGCTAACTTTAGCCTGCTAGCACTGAAAGCATACGATCCCACCCTCCCATCGAATCGCCGTCCAAAGCCATGATTCCTCCAAAACACGGACGTGCACAGACCAGAAGTGAGTCGGCCAGACACAACGCTATTGGATTTCATCATGTGTCATTCACCGGTCAGAAAACTTCACAGTACATTGAGTAACAGTCCTACAATACCGAATGCAAACAACTTTTTAAAAACGTAATTAGATGCAGCAAATTTTCTGTTGTGTAGTTACCAAAAACTTGTCAGTGTGTAATAATATTACTTGCATGACAGGGTTTCCACGATGAGAATCTGCTTTTCTCCGATGAAGATATACAGTATAGATCGTAGATCCTTTGCCAGTGCTACTTGTTGTCAGTTCAGAAGGAAAGTAAGGTTGTTGCTGTTTGCCTGCCATTCTGCGTACGTGAAACGCGCTGATGACAACTGATATCTGCGTGAACAGCCAGCGCAGTGGTATGCAAATATAACGTTGACTGACAGGGAGCACATGCTGCCATTTCATTCGGACCGAATTAAATGACTGAATGTACATTTTATGGTCCTATGCCTTCCACAGACGATATATATTTATAAAAATGTCATAAACTATTATGACATATTACTTAACAATTAGTTAATTGTCATGTGCCTCAAGTAAAGTCATATCATAATGATACATTTGCAAATCATTAGCTAATGATTAATTAAAGCAGACAACTGGAAGTTGAAGTATGTAGCTTTGACTAATTGTGGTAATGAACACATTAATTTACACGACAGCCAGTGGCACTGATCCTCAACACACCCGTCTCCATACCGGTGTGATGACTCCGATCTTCAACCAGATAGAACTGGATAAATATTCTGAATGTTCCAATCCAATCTGACTTCTGTAATCATACACTGTTCGTTCGTATATAAATGAACTAAAATTAATAACTTTTTTTATAACAAAAATGAACCATCACTGAATTTACTTAAGCTGGACTATGACGCTATTTTCTTCTAGATCTGCTGTACAGCCTAAACAAATTTTGTTGCATTATTTTCCTGTTATCACTGTAAAGCTGCTTTGAAACAATCAGTATTATAAAATACGCTATATAAATAAAGTTGACTTGACTATCAGTTGATACCAAATGTTATTAAGGAATTAATACATGATGACACATTTAATTAATAGCAATTCATGTATTACTTAATCTATTAATCATATAGAATCTCTATTAGTTGCTGATCCAGTAATCATTACATAATGGTTAAGTTCTTCATGAGTCATACATTAATACATGATTATCTGTGCATTAGTTAAGCATGAATAAATGCATATTAGTGCACCTGTATTGTAGTGTTACTAAGAATTTTATTGACAAAGTTTAGAATTTGGTGTGGGCAGCCAACATGGGTCAAGGTATTTTCGAAGTTCTTTAAGGGTGCATCACATGTTCAATTTCATTTTGACTGACTATTATACAGAGGTGGCTCAGTTGAATAGAAATTAATTAGAATTTAAATCCTTATTGACAAATGTTAGTTCTTGCACTGTATTCAAAGGTAAGTATTTTGATACTTGCAAAGTATTTTAAATGTAAATGTTTCCCCATGTCAATTCTGGTTGTCGTTTATGATTCAATAAACCACTTATGAGCAAACCTTGTGACTGCAGATGTCTTCTCTGTCTCCTCTCTGACTTCTAGCCAATCAAACAAGCAAGGAGAGGGTCCCTCAATAGCCAGAGATGACACTTGGATCTGCACTAGGAAAGGAGGAGACACCCTGATCACCCACACACAGTGAGAATCAGGAGGGTACAAGTCTGGGTGATTTGGAGAACTGAGAGTCCCCCCAGAATCCGTCAACACGCCACCACATTCTGTAAAAGCAGATAAAAAGTTAATTCATATTGAAAAGAAAGTTGAAAAAGGTGACATTGAAATCATATGAAATGTATGCATTTGATTATGGATGCTGTATATGTTGACATACAGTCACGCATGGGCCCTAGAGTATTTGGACACTTAAGTCACATTTAAAATGTCTGACTGATAGATACAAAATAGCAATCCAAAGAGCATCTGCAACAGAATGCTACTAGAGCTTTTTCTAAATTAACTTTACTTATCTTAGCTTTATTATTATTATTATTATTATTACTATCCATTCGTTTGAACTAACGAGCGATATTTAGAAGATGTGGTATTTGCGGCGTATGCATATAGCTGGTTATTGGTATATGGGTTAGGCTACTCTACTATTCTTTTAAAGGGGACATATCATGAAAATCTGACTTTTTCCTTTAAGTGCTATAATTGGGTCCCCGGTGCATCTACCAACCCAGAAAACGTGAAAAGTGACAACCCAGTAACTTTGTTGGTAACACTTTGGAATGCTGTTTCTTACTTACTGCATAACTAATAAGGAATTACTGAAGAACTAATAGGTCATTCTTTATTAATTAAATTTCACAGACACATTCTGGGGACACCACAGATTTATATTACATCTTGTGAAAAGGGGCATAATATTTATTTAGATTTTAGTTAAGTTTTGCTAGTCGTAGTATGCTGTTCTCTGTGGTTGATCGTATTCGTGTTTTGGGTCAGATGTTCCTGTCTACTCGTGGAGTTTTGTCATTAAAAGCGTGCGCACAAGTGGATTCTCTGCCTCGTCTCTCAGCAAACGTTACAGTTTGGTCCAGATATCTCCTGTGTGTTTGTATTGTTTATCAATAAAGACGGTTTATTTTGGATTCTCCTTCCTCTTGTCATTGCGATTAATCAGCCACCATTACAACAGCAGAGCATATATTAATTATAGTTTGTCTGTTTACAACAATGGTCATGCACTCATTAGTTAAATAATATATATTTCATTTATCATTATTATTTACTTATTATAAATTATGTAAATTTAAAATTAAGTCATGACCACCACCCTTCTGGTGACAGTAGAAGTTAATAATATTATATTAATTATTTAAATTATGTTAATGCATGTTAAATGACAGATCCACTGCCATCTGAATGGGCCTATTCTCTTGTTTGATTTGATTTGTAACATTTACTTTAATCAAAATGTTCCAAAAAAACTAGAAATATCATGGCTGACCAGATAGGAAGGGAAGTAAAACTGCTGCATTTACTATTGGACCCACAAATATTGCACAAAAAAGGACAGAGCCAACATTTGATGCGAACAATTTTTGGTACAGTAACAGATAGATTCTAGCCTTCCTTACAATTCTACTCTACAGCCACATGCATAGACAGAAGGGGTTATGTAATTATGTGATTGTCACTGTTGTGTTAGCTAGCATTTCTGTCAGGACCACTATCGTCAAATACGATTGAAAATTAGCATACAGTTAGGATTGGTAGTATGGTTCTGTGCTGGGCAAGAACTCCCTTCGCATCCATGCAGCCTAGCATGGATAAGAGCAGCAATAATTAGGGTAAACAGAACAGAACCAACAAGAATATATTGCAGATAATCATTTTTGATATTATTGTTCAGTATTTCATGAACAATGCTCACCTAACATTATTCTGTCACAATTTTTTTCTGTTAAATTCATATTCAATCAGTATAGTTCTGACAGCATGACTTAAATTTTACTTCATTCATTTACTCCTTTATTATCATCCATAATGCATAATGTAGCTCCTTTTTCAAAGGTCTTCTAACATCTAAATAATAAATTAAATCAGCTCATCTTAAATTCACATGGGTGTCCTAGCAGAGTAACAACATGTATTGTGCACTTGAACCCAACCTTAAATGCCACTTGGGTTGATATTTTGTAATAAAATGCAAAAAATTCGAACAAATGTCCAAACACATTTTTGGGTCACTTCATTTAAAATAGTATATGTAAATAGAAGACCATAAACTTACTCGTAAAGAATGTGGGCTCTTTCCCAGGCAGGGGTAGTGTGGAACTATGTGTAGAATGGGGTGCAGTCGGTCTCAAAGAAAGATTCTGTGAAATTCTGTCTCCAAACCGAGAGTCTAGAGGAGAAATGTCTCCTTTATTACCTTTAACCTCTGTGAAAAGCAAGAAAGAGTAGAATAGTGAGAAAGCAAATTTAGTTATTTTCTCTACTGCTGAAGCATTTACAAATTTGATAACTATTATGAGGTAATTGTAAAAATTCCTGTCAGGTTTCTCAATTAAGCTGATGGATGCAAAGTTCTTTTTTAAAAGGCTTTTTGTGAGACGAGGAAAATGATTTAAATTGGCATTGCATTGTGAGCACAAAAGCACTGGGGGAGGTGCCAGTGGCCTAAGCCACCTATAATTCTCTGGGGACACATTACTAGAAATAATTTATTCAAAAATAAAACAGATGAAATAGTAAATGTTAATTGAATAGAAATTAAATAACAAAAAAATTACTGTGAACAGTGTTACGGGATGTAATAGCTCATGGGAATGGCAGTCGATTGCTTTGGTCGTTCTTGTTTTATGTTTCAGCCTTCTGTGTTACTCATTACAGGCCCTGTTCCAAATGTTTGGCACTGGTCTGTTAAG